>NC_053157.1:101866929-102091929 GCF_016835505.1 Polypterus senegalus | reverse complement strand
GTCGGTTATTCATCACGTTTTTTTTTACCTCTTCGAGCACAATATTTCGCCACGCTTCCGGTATCCGGAACGGCCGCATCTGTACGCAAACATCATGTTCAGTGGTAATTTTATGTTTTGTAATGTTAGTCTTGCCTGGTAATTCTGAAAAGACATCAGTGTTCCATTCTATCAAAGATAACAGTTCTGTCTTTTGCGTGTCAGTAAGATCGTTACCAATGGTAACATCGGTCTGAGAAACAGCAGCCAAGGAAGTGTTAACCTCTTGTCGGTCGTGCCATTCCTTCAAGAGGTTAATGTAAAATCTGGAATGGTTTGCGCCGGCCTGGTATTCTAAACTTGTAATTTACCGGACTCATACGCTCCTCAATAATGGTGGAGCCCTGCCATTTAGCTTAGAATTTGTGTGGATCTGAGGGAACCAGTACCAAAACACGATCGCCAGGTTTGAACTAACGGAGCTTGCTGCGCCTATCGTAAAGACGCTTCTGAGTTTCCTGTTCTCGTTGTTGGTGTTCCACAGCAATAGAGGAAAGCATAGAAATTCTGTCTTGCAACGAAATTAGTCGATCTGCATAGCTTCGACCTTGAGCTGCTCTCTCGTTTCCTATCAATTCCTCACGTACCACAACCAGGATGCCTCGCGGCCGCCTGCCGAATAACAACTCGAAGCTGACTCAAGCCTGTGGTGATTCTCGCACCGCGTACAAAACAAAAGGTAGGACAGTGTTCCATGTTGTGGGATCATTATGAGCAACTCGCCTGATCATCTGTTTCAATGTTTTGTTAAATCGCTCGGTTAAACCATTCGTTTGAGGATGGTAAACAGTAGTACTCAGTTTCTTAATAGCAAAGCTGTCACACAATTGTTTCATCGCGAGAAGTGAAAGGTGGGGCTTGATCAGTTAAGATTTCTCTAGGGATACCAATACGAGTAAAAGTATCACATAGTGCTTTGGCTACAGTCGAAAAGTTGGCCTTTTTCAGCGCAATCATTTCTGGATATCGTGTCACATAATCAACCAACACCATCAAATATTGGTACCCATCCTTAGTCTTAGGTAATGGTCCCACAATATCTAATACCACACACTGAAAGGGAACTTCCAATATGGGCATAGGACAAAGGGGAGCCCGAGGAGGCTTAAAAGCAGAGATGATCTGGCAGTCTGGACATGAAGTACAAAACCGTTCAACATCTTTTCCCATATTAAGCCAATAAAATCGTTTTGATAACCGGTCTCTAGTTTAGTCGGCACCGAGGTGCTCCCCCAAGATGTGTAAATGTGCCAGATGCAAAACAGTTTCCCTATGCGAACGATCTTTCAGCGATTTAAAAAAAGCATTGTCTTCTTACCCGGTTCTAAGAAACCCGGATTTCACAAAAGATTTTATCTTGCAAACAGACGCAAGCACGTTTGGTGTGGACGCAGTGTTGTCTCAGATTTTTGATGGAGAGGAACATCCAATCACATATTTAAGTAGGAAATTATTACCTAGGGAGCGTAATTATTCTACAATTGAGAAAGAATGCTTGGCAATCAGGTGGGCTGTGGAAGCACTTCGATATTACTTGTGGGGACGAAACTTCACTCTGTTAACTGATCATGCTCCACTCCAGTGGTTGTACCGACAGAAAGATACAAACTCTCGTCTAATGAGATGGTTTCTGGGTTTACAACCTTATAGTTTCACAGTAAAGCACCGACCAGGTTCTGAACACGTCAATGCAGACATATTATCACGACTACATGAACATGAACTTGGTACAGAGAGTCGCTTGATTCACACGAATGTGAATAAAGCTGAGGGGGAGGATGTGAGCTGGAGGGCTGATCGCACACCAAATAGAGACAAACGCCCCGGGAAAACCACAAAGCCTGAAACACTGACTACCCTCACATTGCTCCTTATCCTTGCACTATAACGCGTAATACAAACCTCGCATGGTACTCGCCAACTTAAAAGCTGTGTGCAGCGCCTGTTAGATTTGGAATTGATTGTTTGCTTTTATCTCTCTCTGCTCCTATCGGAACTGTCATCTCTGACTTGTCATGGAGCACATTTAAGCTCATGTGTTTGCAGTGTTTGAATAAAAATCCTTCTTGTTTCTCGACCTCCTGTGTCTCTGTGCAAATCTGTGACCCAAAGCGTGACAAAATATATATATATATATATATATATATATATATACATATATATATATATATACATACATATATTTATATATATATCTATACTAATAAAAGGCAAAGCCCTCACTCACTCACTGACTCATCACTAATTCTCCAACTTCCCGTGTGGGTGGAAGGCTGAAATTTGGCAGGTTGATTCCTTACAGCTTCCTTACAAAAGTTGGGCAGGTTTTATATCGAAATTCTACGCGTAATGGTCATAACTGGAAGCAGTTTTCTCCATTTACTGTAATGGAGATGAGCTTCAATGCCGTTGGGGCGGAGTTTTGTGTGACATCATCACGCCTCCCACGTAATCACGCAGTACATAGAAAACCAGGAAGACCTCAAAAAAGCGCTTAAGAAAACATGCATTATATAATTGAGAAGGCAGCG
Source organism: Polypterus senegalus (assembly GCF_016835505.1). Taxonomy (NCBI): domain Eukaryota; kingdom Metazoa; phylum Chordata; class Cladistia; order Polypteriformes; family Polypteridae; genus Polypterus; species Polypterus senegalus. Next base: position 102,089,359 of record NC_053157.1, on the reverse strand, counting down.
AAACAATAAGAAGCGGCGAAAGTGACATATACAACCATATTCATGAGTTCTGCTACTGAAACAAAGCGCATGTAAACCTACACTTTAAATTAAGTTCATAGACAGGCTGCCGCTGGCGTTTGTAATTTAGTGCCTGCCCATTTAAGGCCGTCCGTCAGCGGCAATCCAATAGCAAACTGCCACGGGTAAATATTCACGGGTGAAGGACTGTGCTTATGGAGAGGAAGAGGAGATGGTCAGGGTGGTGTTTGACACAAACTCAGCGAAACTGCGAGAGAAAGTTTTAAGTGCCAGGACTAAGGTAACATTAAATACAGCCATGCACATAGCACGAGATTGCACCAGCTCAGCTGGGAACCTTCGATGCATGTACACCGAGTGGCTCACGTGAACTGACGCAGTGCACAGATAAAAAGCAACAGTTCCAAAGAGCTGAACAAAACCGAATTACACAATTGAAAAGGCAGCAAAAATATGAAGCGCCTGATAAGCATATTCATAAATCCAGCTACTGCGAAACAAAGCACACGGTGGAAAAAGTCAATGTCCCGCTAAAGGAAGACAGTGTAAAAAAAACCCGTGCATGCAGTTTGTCACGGCTCAGATAAAGAAGAAGACGAGCTGTTTATTGATGCAGTAAGAAACGAATCGATGAATGAAACCTGTCATCTTTACAACGATTGACAAACACGGAATGTAATTATATCCGGCCCGCGAGATCATTTTATATACTGTATTGTTGTTATTAATGGCCCGGGTATATGAAGCGCTGGTAACACAATAAACTACAGATCCCATAATGCAGCGCTTCATCTGCCTTGCCGAACACTTACTATCAAGTGTTTAATCAAGTCTACCTTATGATGCTGCAAGTTATTGCGAAGCTAGAGTTATTGAGCACTGAGTTTGCACGGCGCTTTGGTGACTTTGAAGAACAAAAAAAGTCCGTCTACATGCGGCTTGAACCTTGTGCATGTTTGGTAGCACATATCTGTGTGAGAAGCTCTTCTCAGTGATAAAGACTAACAAAACAGCACACAGCAGTCGCCTCACTGATGAGCACCTGCAATCCATCCTGAGAATCTCCTCAACACAGAACCTCACACCAAACAGAAACAAACTTGTGGCCAAAAAAAGATGCCAGGCGTCCAGCTCTAAAATGACATATGAGCAAAGACAACTGAATGATTTGATTTGTTATTGCACGTAAGAGCGGGAGTCAACCGTTTTAACAAACAGCGTATTGCACTGATACCAAATAGCTGTGTGTGTGTATATATGTAGATATGTATGTATATGTATATATATGTTTATATATATGTGTGTGTGTATGTATGTATGTATGTGTGTATATATATATATATATATATATATATATATGTTTATGTGTGTGTGTGTAAATATATATATATGATTGTCAATGTAATTGTTTTGTCACTGTTGTGAGTGACGAGTGTTGCTGTCATATATATATATATATATATATATATATATAAACACACACACAGTGGTGTGAAAAACTATTTGCCCCTTCCTGATTTCTTATTCTTTTGCATGTTTGTCACACAAAATGTTTCTGATCATCAAACACATTTAACCATTAGTCAAATATAACACAAGTAAACACAAAATGCAGTTTTTAAATGATGGTTTTATTATTTAGGGAGAAAAAAATCCAAACCTACATGGCCCTGTGTGAAAAAGTAATTGCCCCCTTGTTAAAAAAATAACCTAACTGTGGGTATCACACCTGAGTTCAATTTCCGTAGCCACCCCAAGGCCTGATTACTGCCACACCTGTTTCAATCAAGAAATCACTTAAATAAGAGCTGCCTGACACAGAGAAGTAGACCAAAAGCACCTCAAAAGCTAGACATCATGCCAAGATCCAAAGAAATTCAGGAACAAATGAGAACAGAAGTAATTGAGATCTATCAGTCTGGTAAAGGTTATAAAGCCATTTCTAAAGCTTTGGGACTCCAGTGAACCACAGTGAGAGCCATTATCCACAAATGGCAAAAACATGGAACAGTGGTGAACCTTCCCAGGAGTGGCCGACCAAAATTACCCCAAGAGCGCAGAGACGACTCATCCTAGAGGTCACAAAAGACCCCAGGACAACGTCTAAAGAACTGCAGGCCTCACTTGCCTCAATTAAGGTCAGTGTTCACGACTCCACCATAAGAAAGAGACTGGGCAAAAATGGCCTGCATGGCAGATTTCCAAGGCGCAAACCACTGTTAAGCAAAAAGAACATTAGGGCTCGTCTCAATTTTGCTAAGAAACATCTCAATGATTGCCAAGACTTTTGGGAAAATACCTTGTGGACTGATGAGACAAAAGTTGAACTTTTGGAAGGCAAATGTCCCGTTACATCTGGCGTAAAAGGAACACAGCATTTCAGAAAAGAACATCATACCAACAGTAAAATATGGTGGTGGTAGTGTGATGGTCTGGGGTTGTTTTGCTGCTTCAGGACCTGGAAGGCTTGCTGTGATAGATGGAACCATAAATTCTACTGTCTACCAAAAACTCCTGAAGGAGAATGTCCGGCCATCTGTTCGTCAACTCAAGCTGAAGCGATCTTGGGTGCTGCAACAGGACAATGACCCAAAACACACCAGCAAATCCACCTCTGAATGGCTGAAGAAAAACAAAATGAAGACTTTGGAGTGGCCTAGTCAAAGTCCTGACCTGAATCCAATTGAGATGCTATGGCATGACCTTAAAAAGGCGGTTCATGCTAGAAAACCCTCAAATAAAGCTGAATTACAACAATTCTGCAAAGATGAGTGGGCCAAAATTCCTCCAGAGTGCTGTAAAAGACTCATTGCAAATTATCGCAAATGCTTGATTGCAGTTATTGCTGCTAAAGGTGGCCCAACCAGTTATTAGGGGGCAATTACTTTTTCACACAGGGCCATGTAGGTTTGGATTTTTTTCTCCCTAAATAATAAAACCATCATTTAAAAACTGCATTTTGTGTTTACTTGTGTTATATTTGACTAATGGTTAAATGTGTTTGATGATCAGAAACATTTTGTGTGACAAACATGCAAAAGAATAAGAAATCAGGAAGGGGCAAATAGTTTTTCACACCACTGTATAAACATATATATATATACATATCCATACATATCTACATATATACATATACACATACAGTGGAATGCAAAAGTTTGGGCAACCTTGTTAATAGTCATTATTTTCCTGTATAAATCGTTGGTTGTTACGATAAAAAATGTCAAATAATTGTTTGAACAATTATTGCACACTTTCTGTAAATCCAATAAACTTCATTTCACTTCTCAAATATCACTGTGTGTTTCTACTATATGATATATTTAACTGACATTTTTTATTGTACCAACCAACGATTTATACAGGAAAATGACTATTAACAAGGTTGCCCAAACTTTTGCATCCCACTGTGTGTGTGTGTGTGTGTGTGTATATATATATATATATATATATATATATATATATATATATATATATATATACACACACACACACACACACTCTTTGGGGTGCGAGCAACTGTTGCTAGGAGTGCCAGAATCCATCAAGGAAGAAAAATGAAAAACATGTTTTGTATAAAATCTTAATTTATTTATCCATTCCTAAACAATTAAATGGGCAGGCTATTTCATATCAGTGCAAAACGCTGCTTGTTAAAACGGATGACTCCCGCTCCTACGTGCAAGTCTGCGTGGATATTATGAACTATCGTATCTGTTTAAATTTTAAATAAAAGGAATTTTTATTTAGTCGACAGAAATAACTTCATTAGGAATGTAAGTTAAATGTAGGCATCATTGCATAAATTTTTCTTCACCATAGAAATGTAAAGAGTAAATTCGACTTAAATTTCAACCAAAGATATTTGTGTCAACTAAATAGCACTTGAAAAGATATATTGTTTTGAATGTGATCGCCCAATTTAGATTGAGTTGATGCGCAGTACATCGAGCCCGCGTCTCGCCTGCGTGCCTCAATAAGTCACCCTCCCCTCGCTCTTCCTTTTTTCCCGTTCATCTAATGATTACACTCAGCATGGCTTTACCAAAACAATCATTGATGGCGAATAAAGTATCCATTATTCATAAAACTTCAATTGGTTATCCGTCTTTCTGCGTTAACCGCATATTTTTTCATACATCTCAAATCATGGTGGTGCGACGGTAAAATGAATAGGGAAACGCTGATATATATATGTAGGTATATTCTTGGGAATCGAACCTTGGACGTTGGCGCTAGAGGCGAAGCCTCTTCCATTGCGCCACTGCGTGTGGTTTGTCTATTTGAGAGTATGTAGATCGGGATATATATATCCGCTCTTCGAAAAAGAAAAGGTAACATTTTAAAAATAACGTAACTTGATTGTCAATATACAGTAATTGTTTTGTGAGTGTTATGAGTGTTGCTGTCATTAAGGATTTTATTATCATTATTTCTTTCAATCAGGTTTGTATTTGTAGGATGTGTTGTGTTCAAGTTACATTCCGTGTTTGTCAATCGTTGTAAAGATAACAGGTTTCATTCATCGATTCGTTTCTTACTGCATCAATAAACGGCTTGTCTTCCTCTTTATCTGAGACGTGACACACTGCATGCACGGGTTTTTTTTACACTGTTTTCCTATAGCGGGACATTGACTTTTTGCACCGTGTGCTTTGTTTCCACAGTAGCTTTACTTATGAATATGCTTGTATGTGTCACACGCTTCATATTTTTTTGCTGCCTTCTCAATTGTGCAATTCGGTTTTTGTTCAGCACTCTTTGGAACTGTTGCTTTTTGTCTGTGTACTGCGTCAGTTCACATGAGCCGCTCGGTGTACATGCATTGAAGGTTCCCAGCTCTGCTTATGCCATCTCGTGCGATGTCCATGGTTTTATTTAATGTTAGCTAAGACCCGGCACTTAAGTTTCTCTCGCAGTTTCTCTGAGTTTGTGGCAAACACTACCCTGACCATCTCATCTTCGTCTGCATAAGCACAGTCCTTCATATTTATCGGCAGTGTTTCTATTGGATTACCGCTGACGGACGGCCTTATATGGGCAGGCACTAAATTACGTGGGAGGCGTAACTCCGCCTCCCACGGCCATCGAGCAGAAGTCTGTTATAGTATATGGACGAAAAAATAGGTTCCGGTTATGACCATTACGCATAGAAATTCGAAATGAAACCTGCCCAACTTTTGTAAGGAAGCTTGTAAGGAATGAGCCTGCCAAATTTCAGCCTTCCACCCACACGGGAAGTTGGAGAATTAGTGATGAGTGAGTGAGTCAGTGAGGGCTTTGCCTTTTATTAGTATATATACATTCACCTAAAGGATTATTAGGAACACCTGTTCAATTTCTCATTAATGCAATTATCTAGTCAACCAATCACATGGCAGTTGCTTCAATGCATTTATGGGTGTGGTCCTGGTCAAGACAATCTCCTGAACTCCAAACTGAATGTCAGAATGGGAAAGAAAGGTGATTTAAGCAATTTTGAGTGTGGCATGGTTGTTGGTGCCAGACGGGCCGGTCTGAGTATTTCACAATCTGCTCAGTTACTGGGATTTTCACGCACAACCATTTCTAGGGTTTACAAAGAATGGTGTGAAAAGAGGGAAAAACATCCAGTATGCGGCAGTCCTGTGGGTGAAAATGCCTTGTTGATGCTAGAAGTCAGAGGAGAATGGGCCAACTGATTCAAGCTGATAGAAGAGCAACTTTGACTGAAATTACCACTCGTTACAACCGAGGTATGCAGCAAAGCATTTGTGAAGCCACAACACGTACAACCTTGAGGCGGATGGACTACAACATCAGAAGACCCCACCGGGTACCACTCATCTCCACTACAAATAGGAAAAAGACGCTACAATTTGCACAAGCTCACCAAAATTGGACAGTTGAAGACTGGAAAAATGTTGCTTGGTCTGATGAGTCTCAATTTCTGTTGAGACATTCAAATGGTAGAGTCAGAATTTGGCATAAACAGAATGAGAACATGGATCCATCATGCTTTGTTACCACTGTGCAGGCTGGTGGTGGTGGTGTAATGGTGTGGGGGATGCTTTCTTGGCACACTTTAGGCCCCTTAGTGCCACTTGGGCATCGTTTAAATGCCACGGGCTGCCTGAGCATTGTTTCTGACCATGTCCATCCCTTCATGACCACCATGTACCCATCCTCTGATGGCTACTTTCAGCAGGATAATGCACCATGTCACAAAGCCCGAATCATTTCAAATTGGTTTCTTGAACATGACAATGAGTTCACTGTACTAAAATGGCCCCCACAATCACCAGATCTTAGCCCAATAGAGCCTCTTTGGGATGTGGTGGAACGGGAGCTTCGTGCCCTGGATGTGCATCCCACAAATCTCCATCAACTGCAAGATGCTATCCTATTAATATGGGCCAACATTTCTAAAGAATGCTTTCAGCACCTTGTTGAATCAATGCCACGTAGAATTAAGGCGAAAGGGGGTCAAACACCATATTAGTATGGTGTTCCTAATAATCCTTTTAGGTGAGTGTGTATATACAGTATATATATATATATATATATATATATATATATATATATATATATACACTGCTCACAAAAATAAAAGGAACACTTTCAAGAAACACATTAGATACATCAGATCTCAATATGAAGTTGGATATCTATACAAATAACGACAGGGCAATGTCTTAGGAACAAAAGGATGCCAAGTCTTTTAATGGAAATAAAAGTTTTCTTCCTACAGAGGGCTCAATTGTGTAGACACCCTAAAATCAGAGTGAAATGAAGATGTGGCAGGCTAGTCCATTTTTTCAAAAACTTAATTTCTGCTAATCAAAATGCTTTTCAGTATCTCGTGTGGCCCCCACGAGCTTGTATGCATGCTTGACAACGTCGGGGCATGCTCCTAATGAGACGACGGATGGTGTCTTGTGGCATTTCCTCCCAGATCTGTATGAGGGCATCCATGAGCTGTTGTACACTCTGAGGAGCAACCTGGCGGCGCCTAATGGACCGAAACATAATGTCCCACAGATGTTCTATTGGGTTTAAGTCAGGGGATCGTGAAGGCCATTCAATTGTTTCAATTCCTTCATCCTCCAGGTACTGCCTGCATACTCTTGCCACATGAGGCTGGGCATTGTCGTGCATTAGAGGAAACCAGGACCTACTGCACCAGCGTAGGGTCTGACAATGGGTTCAAGGATTTCATCCTGATACCTAATGGCAGTCAAGATGCCGTTGTCTAGCCTGTAGAGGTCTGTGAGTCGCTCCATGGATATGCCTCCAAGATCATCACTGACCCACCACCAAACCAGTCATGCTAAACGATGTTACAGGCAGCATAATATTCTCCACGGCTTCTCCCGACCCTTTCACGTCTTTCACTTATACTTAGGGTGAACCTGCTCTCATCTGTGAAAAGCACAGGACGCCAGTGGTGGACCTGCCAATTCTGGTATTCTATGGCAAATGCCAATTGAGCTCCCCGGTGCTGTGCAGTGAGCACAGGGCGCAGTAGACATTTGAGCCCTCAGGCAACCCTCATTGAAGTCTGTTTCTGATTGTTTGGTCAGAGACATTCACACCAGTGGCCTGCTGGAGGTCATTTTGTAGGGCTCTGGCAGTGCTCATCCTGTTCCTCCTTGCCCAAAGGAGCAGATACTGGTCCTGCTGATGGGTTATGGACCTTCTATGGCCCTCTCCAGCTCTCCTAGAGTAACTGCTTGTCTCCTAGAATCTCCTCCATGCCCTTGAGACTGTGCAGGGAGACCCAGCAAACCTTCTGGCAATGACACGTATTGATGTGCCATCCTGGAGAAGTTGGACTTACTGTATGCAAACGTTGAAGACGCATTCAGCGCCACCCCACTCCTATGCTTGGGAAAGCAGATCATAACCTGGTTCTGCTTCAGCCTCACTACATACCAAGAGTGAGGGAGCTACCTGCAACCACATGCTCATTCAGGAAGTGTTCCCCCTGCAGCAGAGCAGGCTCTTAAATACTGCTTTGATAGATAGAGAGAGATAGATAGATAGATACTTTATTAATCCCAAGGGGAAATTCACAATGTGGAACTACGGACTGGGATATCCTGCAGGGGTTACATAGTGAGAACATTGAGGAGGTTGATGACTGCACTACTGACTACATCAACTTCTCTATGGACATTGTAGTTCCAGTAAGAACAGTACGCTGCTATGCTAACAACAAGCCATGGATTACAAGTGACATCAAGGGCCTTTTGAACCAGAGGAAAATGGCTTTTAAAGGCGGTGATCAACATGAGCTCAAGCGCGTGCAAAAGGAACTCCAAGTCCAGCTCAGGGCAGCGAAGGAGCAGTACAAGAGAAAGCTGGAGCAGAAGTTGCAGAATAACAGCATAAAGGAAGTGTGGGATGGGATGAAGATCATCACTGGCTGCAGCTCAAAGTGGGGTGCCACCATGATGAGATTGAGATGTGGAGAGAGCAAACCAGATGAACAACTTCAACAGGTTTGACTACCCTAACCCACTCTCACCTCAGAGTACTGCACCCTCCGCCCATCCTTCTGCTGATACAAGCATAGGAGAGATTTTCCCCCAAGCCACAATTACAGCAGCCCAGGTAAGCAGAGAGCTGAGGAGACTTTTTGCCAGCAAAGCTGCGGGTCCAGATGGAGTATCGCCACGACTGCTGAAGGCCTGTGCGTTGGAGCTGGGGAGTCCTCTACAGCGCATCTTCAACCTGAGCCTGGAACAGAGGAAGAGTCCCGTGGCTTTGGAAAACATCTTGCATCACCCAGTCCCAAAGGTATCATGTCCTAGTGGGCTGACCGACTTCTGGCCTGTCGCTCTGATGTCACATGTGATGAAGACCAGGGAGCGGCTGCTGCTTCACCAACTGAGGCCACAGGTCCGCCACGCCCCCAACCCTCTGCAGTTCGCATACCAGGAGAAGGTGGGAGCGGAGGATGCCATCATCTGTATGCTACACTGATCCCTCTCCCACTTGGACAGTAAGAATTACGTTTCTGGACTTCTGTAGCGCCTTCAACACCATCCAACCTCTGCTCCTTAGGGACAAGCTGACAGAGATGGGAGTAGATTCATACCTGGTAGCATGGATTATGGACAATCTTAAAGACAGACCTCCGTATGTGCATCTCGGGAACTGCAGGTCTGACATTGTGGTCAGCAACACAGGAGCACCGCAGGGGACTGTACTTTTTCCGGCCTATATACATTGGACTTCCCATACAACTCAGAGTCCTGCCACGTGTAAAAGTTTGCAGATGACACTGCTATCGTGGGCAGGAGGAGGAGTACAGGAAACTAATCAAGGACTTTGTTAAATGGTGCAACTCAAACCACCTACAACTGAACACCAGCAAAACCAAGGAGCTTGTGGTATAGACCCAGGCCCCTCATGGACCCCATGATCATCTGAGGTGACTGTGTGCAGAGGGGTGCAGACTTATAAATACTTGGGAGTGCAGCTGGATGATAAATTGGACTGGACTGCCAATACTGATGCTATGTGTAAGAAAGGACAGAGTCGACTATACTTCTTAGAAAGCTGGCGTCCTTCAACATCTGCAATAAGATACTGCAGATGTTCTATCAGACGGTTGTGGCGAGCACCCTCTTCTACGCGGTAGTGTGCTGGAGAGGCAGTATAAAGAAGAGGTATGCCTCACGCCTGCACAAACTGGTGAGGAAGGCAGGCTCTATTGTAGACATGAAGCTGGACAGTTTGACATCCGTGGCAGAGCGATGGGCACTGAGCAGGCTCCTGTCAATAATGTAGAATCCACTGAACAGGATCATCTCCAGAAAGCGGAGCAGCTTCAGCAACAGACTGCTGTCACTGTCCTGCTCCACTGACTGACTGAGGAGATCATTCCTCCCCCACACTATGCGACTCCTTAATTCCACCCGGGTTAGTAAACGTTAATATTATACAAAATTATTGTCAGTCTGTTATACCTTAATTGTTATCACTCTTTAATTTAAGATTGTTCTTTATCAGTATGCTGCTGCTGGAGTATGTGAATTACCCCTTGGGATTAATAAAGTATCTGTCTGTCTGTCTGTCATAAATTAGCATTTTTCCTTTAAACTTGATCAGGGTTTGAAAGGAAAAATGTTTTGCACGTTTATGATAAGCTTTAGACAAAAGTGGAGACATTTTTATTTACTTTAACCCAATTATACGTAGATAATTTCTTTGTCATTTGAGAAGCTGTCTCTTTTTAAATCCACACTTATCCAATTGATACCTTCCTAAAGTATGGCCAGTACTTGCAGGAAGGTAACAGAGGCATGCTTCTCATTGCAAAGTTAAAGCCAAATGTATTTGGAAAAATAACAATTTAAGTTAGAGCTCTTTATATTTTAGTTCTATTTGTCTACACATTCTACAGTTTCCTTTTTAATACTAGCTTATAACGTAGGTTTGTATTTTAAGCAATACTTATAAGATGACTTCAATAATTTCATTACTTTCTGTGTGCTTAGCATTTTAACACATGTCATGATGCTTTAGCAATATAGGTGGGGGTGTTGCCAAAACCTTTAACCTTTTGGGCAGCATGCCAGCAACAGCTGCACAGCTCATAAACTGCGTTTTTAACAGGCGGACGAATCATGTAATTTGGATTGTATCGGGCTGCTATTATGCCAAAATAGATTTCTACAATTATTTTAGTCTTATTCCAAAATGGATTAAATTCATTTTTTCCTCAGAATTCTGCACACAACACCCCATTATGACAATGTGAAAAAAAGTTTACTTGAGGTTTTTTTAAATTTTATTAAAAATAAAATTCCTCTTCGCAGCACCTCTCAAGCTCCATCAGGTTGGATGGGAAGCGTCGGTGCACAGCCATTTTAAGATCTCTTCAGAGATGTTCAATCGGATTCAAGTCTGGGCTCTGGCTGGGCCAATCAAGGACATTCACAGAGTTGTCCTGAAGCCACTCCTTTGATATCTTGGCTGTGTGCTTAGGGTCGTTGTCCTGCTGAAAGATGAACCATCAACCCAGTCTGAGGTCAAGAACGCTCTGGAGCAAGTTTTCATCCAGGATGTCTCTGTATATTGCTGCAGTCATCTTTCCCTTTATTCTGACTAGTCTCCCAGTTCCTTCCTCTGAAAAACATCCCTGCAGCATGATGCTGCCACCACCATGCTTCACTGTAGGGATGGTATTGGCCTGGTGATGAGTGGTGCCTGGTTTCCTCCAAACGTGACACCTGGCATTCACACCAAAGAGTTCAATCTTTGTCTTATCAGACCAGAGAATTTTGTTTCTCATGGTCTGGGAGTCCTTCAGTTGCCTTTTGACAAACTCCGGACAGGCTGCCATGTGCCTTTTACTAAGGAGTGCCTTTCGTCTGGCCACTCTACCATACAGGCCTGATTGGTGGATTGCTGCAGAGATGATTGTCCTTCTGGAAGGTTCTCCTCTCTCCACAGAGGACCTCTGACAGAGTGACCATCAGGTTCTTGGTCACCTCCCTGACTAAGGCCTTTCTCCCCCGATCGCTCAGTTTAGATGGCAGGAAGAGTCCTGGTGGTTTTGAACTTCTTCCACTTACGGATGATGGAGGCTACTGTGCTCATTGGGACCTTCAAAGTAGCAGACATTTTTCTGTAACCTTCCCCAGATTTGTGCCTTGAGACAATCCTGTCCCAGAGGTCTACAGACAATTCCTTTGACTTCATGCTTGGTTTGTGCTCTGACATGAACTGTCAACTGTGCGACCTTATATAGACAGTTGTGTGCCTTTCCAAATCATGTCCAATCAACTGAATTTACCACAGGTGGACTCCAATTAAGCTGCAGAAACATCTCAAGGATGATCAGGGGAAACAGACCTGAGCTCAGTTTTAAGCTTCATGGCAAAGGCTGTGAATACATATGTACATGTGCCTTCTCGTTTTTTTTATTTTTAATATATTTGCACGTTGTCATTATGGGGTGTTGTGTGTAGAATTCTCAAGAAAAAAATTAATTTAATCCATTTTGGAATAAGGCTTACATAACAAAATGTGGAAAGAGTGATGCGCTGTGAATACTTTCTAGATGCACTGTGTGTGTGTGTATATGAATGTATATACCAGCAACTGTACCAAAGAATTCATTAGGAAGACTAAATTTAGTATTCTATAAATCCAGATATGAAAATAAGAGACGTTGAATGACTATGACATTTTTTTTTTGCACACCTCCCAAGAGAGAAACTGTCTACTCAAAGGAGACATATGCATCAGTTGTACTGTCTACAACTGGGTATTCTGCAAAAGGAGCTCAGATTTAGAGTGGTCTTATCTGTTCATCTCAGCTTTGTTAATATCATAATCTCCATCAGGAAACATTGATACACAATGAAATGAACAATACACTTTTACCTTTGTTGTTTATTTCTCCATATAGGATATTAAGGAATAGTGGCTAGGTTTGTAGGGGTTCTTCTTAGTACTTCTTGTAGTTTAACTTGGTCAGTTGATTTTTAAGTTAAATAACATTTATTGTAAATTTATTACTGCCTAAGGCAGCATTTGCACATTCTCCTCATGTCAGCATGGGTTTCCTCCCATGATGATAAGACACACCCCTGTACCTTGACTGTCTGTGAATGATTTAAAAGAAATTCCTGAATCCATAATGTGATAAATGGGTTAATATATCATTATATTCAGTTTCCCTTCAGTATATATGAGGCTGTATGCCGAAGAAAAATTCAAAACTAGTGCTCTGACATATAAAATAATACATTTTTGAATAATTAATATATAAATACACAATTCAATTGATGAAACCTTTTGTCAAGATGAAATACAATCAAAAATTATGAAACACAAATCAAACAAGCATCCTAAAACAAAGTCCCATTGTTAAACTTTAATCAAGATAAACAATTCTAGGAATGTCACCTAAACATTTCAGTCCATTTGTTCAGTGTTTCAGTCTGTATAACAATGTCTGTTTAATCCCTCCTTTGTGCTTGCCTCCATTCAGTTCAAAATATGAAGCAACCAAAATTATTATCTACCTATCATATAATTACCACTATCATTCCCTCCCACAGTCCTAAGACATTCAGATTAGATGAACTGGCATTGCATTGAATGTGTGAGTCTATGTATTCACTTTGTGATGGACTGCATTGATTTTCAGGTGGTGTTCTTTCCTTGTGCCCGATGATTAGTGAGATAGGTTCCAGCTGCCTCACAGCCGTGCTGCAAATGAGTAGGTTATGAAAGTGAATGAATTTATATTGCGTCACCTCATCTTATTTTCAGCAGTGTGAAGCCTTAAACGAAAGTGTATTTTGAAGTTCTTCCATTGCAATGTTTTGCATTATATGAAAACATTGAATGAATAATGTATAAAATACCTAAATACAGTACTACTTTTTTTTTTTTAATTCTTCTTCTTTTTTTAAAGAATTCATCTTATTGATGAATATAATACAGACATGAACATTTTCATTTTCCTGTTATCTACAAAAGCTGGAGGGCTTGGAATAAATCTCACTTCTGCAAATGTTGTTATTCTTCATGATATTGACTCTAATCCTTATAACGACAAACAAGCTGAAGACCGGTGTCATAGAGTTGGACAAACAAAGTAAGTACAGTATTTCACCTAGAAAATTATTATTGAATGGTATTGGGTAAGGTAGGTTTTTTACAACAATAAAAGGCATACGTACACATTTTAAATTGAATCACATTCACAAAAAGCACAACCATGAAAAGATGTGTACATTTTTAGTCACATTTTCTTTATTGTAATTAGGTGTTAGGTCAGAACGTTGCTGTTTGCTTTGCATTTAAGCTAAATTATTGAAAAGGGTTACATATTGTGTGAATGTGCTTGTTTTGATAGCAAAGCAAGGAACTTTTTATTACCTGAAAGCAATGTCAGGATTATATCTCGGAACATCTTGCAACAGGATTTAGAGAGAAGATATTTCACACTTAAGGACTGCAGTTATTAAAAGTCTCACCACTCCTCAGTCACTGGAACTGAAACCTTTAAGTGCAAGCATGAAAATAATTGCAAAGTTTTTAAGTGAGTTTTCACACTGATTGCATTTTTGCAGCAATTTGATGTAAAAAATGCCTGAATAAGAACAGTAGCACCATGCGAAACTGAGGAATCAAACACAGTAGACAACTCCGTTACAATGTGCCCCCTTCAGAAATTCACAGCACGTTAATGAACTACTTCAGTTCACTTCAAGTTTAGATGACATAATGCCCTTTACATTCTACCCTGGTGATGGCACCTATGGGTTCGTTGGTATCCTATTCTTACTTTAGTTCTTCAGTATTTAGAAATTGGGTTATTTTATGTGATTTGAAATGTGTTTATATACTATTGCTTTGAACATATTAAGTGTCAGGGTGCCAGTGAATTACACTGATGCATACAAAACTCGAGGCATAATGTGAGGCTTGATTTCTTCCAATGTTTAATTTTTAATTTTAATTTTTTTTTTTATGTTTTAATGTTTAGAATTACGGATGGATGAATTACCACAGCCTACGAAAAAACTTGTAATCTTGGCCCACCTTAAATCCGTTCGCACCTCTCCGTCAGCATCTATTGTGTTGTAAATGTGTCAGTCAACACAAGCATAGAAATAAAACATACATACTGTACATAAATTAATGGTACTTTTAAAGGTTAGCGTTTTGTCTTTTTTTTTTCTTTTTTCAGTTTTATTCTCTCAGTCACGTTCAAGCTGACCCGATCTGTAGTGACTTCAGCTGCAGGTGGAAAGTCACTTCAGTACACATACTTTGTGAGCATGCCTGTGTCGATCAAACAGAGACGTTCTGCAGTTTACTTGTGACTTTACGCTGTAGGAAGTTAAGTAAATAAATATAGTAATTCCGCCTTGATCACGGGGGTTGCATTCCAGACCAAACACACCCCCCTCCACCCCCCTGCGATAGGTGAAAATCCGCGAAGTAAGAAACCATATGTTTGTATGGTTATTTTTATATATTTTAAGCCCTGATAAACTCTCCCACACTATTTAGAAATATTCCCTGCCCAGTTATACAGCATAATCCCCTTGTATTCTCTTAGCTATTAGGTAAGATTCATTGAAATTATGTATGTAAACACACTTTTTATATACAATAAAACCTAAATATTATTTTAAAGATATCGAGTGTCTCCGATATCACATATGTTACAGCCATTACGATAGACAAGCCACCAGCAATAAATACGTACAATGCAAGAAAAATTGTATACAGTAAATGTGTGTACAGTGACACTAAACATACGTACATGTACTAAGTACTTTAAGTAGAAAATTAATTATGGTTACTCACCAACAATGACACGATGACTTGTCCGATAACGATGAGTTTAATTTTACTGCACAACAAAGGAGAGCGTTACAGCCCTTCTAAAGGAGCCACTTCTGGCAACTGTGTAGCACCGCCATTATTCTTCTTCAATCCAAATCCCTAAAGCAGATTCCATCCAGACTACTGCCTTATTACATCCACTTACAACTCGTTTTGCACCCTGGTTAAAAGGACACTGCAGCCATAGATCTTATATTCCTTTCCTACTTTTTAAATAAAAAGAATCATAGCCTCATTGATGCTGTAATGGCATCCTACAGCGGTGTAGCTTTTCCCTTCCTTCAACAAATCCAAAACGTTTACCTTTTCGGCAATCGTTAACATCTTCCGTTGGCAGGAGCAGATCGTTTTGGAGCCTTAATGAAGGGCTTGACTATGCACAAAGATAAACACAAAAGAGCACAAAAGTTAATTCTTTACACAGCGAAGCACGTTGATGCTGAATGAACAAGACGAGACTTCCTGGTTAACACTGCATTCAGCACACAGAAACTTAACTGTGTGCTCTGATTGGTTAGCTTCTCAGCCATCCGCCAATAGCGTCCCTTGTAAAAAATCAACTGGGCAAACCAACTGAGGAAGCATGTACAGGAAGTAAAAAAAACCCTTTGTCCGCAGAACCCGCGAAGCAGCGAAAAATCCGTGTTATATATTTAGTTATGCTTAAATATAAAATCCGCGATAGAGTGAAGCTGCGAAAGTCGAAGCGCGGTATAGCGAGGGATTACTGTATAGGTAAATGATTTTCGATTTGGCTTTATATAAGTAACATATACATGGTTTTCATTTCAAGACCATCACAAAACATAATCACAAACAGGACTTTGCATGATATCTTGGCGAGCTCTGTAAGTCGTGCTGTTTCCGTGAAGGGCAGACTGACTGGCATGATGATGCCCGACCTGTTGCTGCATCCAAACAGTACCATCTTTAGCCTTTACGCATAGTGCAGTTGCGTTGTTTTTATATGTGAGTGGACATTTCTTGCGGGGTGGGCTCCTGTTTTCTTTGTTCGATGTAGAACCCTCATCCTTATCTGAGTTCACCTCTGCTATACTGTAGCTTGTCTTTATTTGAAAACAACAGTGTCAGATCGGGGCAAGCATGAACGCGACTGAGAAAAAAAAGCTCAATTTAAAAATAACAACAAACGCTAACCTTTACAAGTACCATAAATTTACACAGACAGTTACAGACTTAAATCAACTGTATGTTTTTATTCTATAATAGTAAGAATATGAGCAGCTCACTACTCAAAATGGAAGCGTCCGGGATTGAACCACAAACGCCTTGATTACGAGTCAGTAGTTCTTACCACTGCACCACTAAAGCGGTCATATTTAGGGTGTGTCAGTGTCGCACCCTAACACAAGTTCTTTTTCTGCAGTTATATTCTTGAATGAAAGCGAACTTGTTTTGTTATACTTGTACCTTTTTGTGAAAGTGTTTATTTGATATTTGGACTTCAGGCTTCACACATTATACACATGTCCACATTTTGTCAATTATTACTAAAACATTAAAAAACGTTTCTGTTTTAAAGATGTTTACATATATTGTTGTAGACACAGAACACAAATGAAATGCATGTATTCCAAATAACAATATATTATTTACCCTATAATACCGGCAACTCGCACGCAGGTAAACAGACTTGAGCTGAGAGAACTTTCTGCCCTTTCTGCATTGGTGGGGGGATGGAATAGCAGACTGCTTGTGTTGATAGACATATTTACAACACAACGGACATTGGCGGATAGGTTCAAAGGAATTTAAGGAGGCCTGGGATTACACGTTTTTTCATAGGTTTCAGGGAATCTAGGGTTAAAGAAATTTTGATTCACTGTAGGCTTAATTAAATGAATAAATCATTGCTTCATGGAGTTCATCTTGAAATTATCTTGTTTCCTGCAAAATAAGCAAACAACATCTCTTTTTTCAGAACAGCCTTTTTATTTAAACACTTCACCCTTGGAAGTGTAGTAATTAGGGATTTGAAGATGGATTATTACCATTATCAGCATCATTATTTCATGCTGAGTGATATCAGTATTCAGACTCTACAAATTAAAAGTTGCCACTATCTTACTAGTGATTGTAGTGTTAAAAATTGCTTGACCTATTTACTTTCACCTAGCTAGAGACATTTGGTTTTAATCGCCAGCTAAGTTAATCCTTTAATAGTCAAGATTCTTAACTACTGTATGTGTAATTATTCTGGGCATATACAGAGTTAGTATGCATATTTCACATCTTACATTTTTTAAAAAATCATTTATGTTATGTTTTAGGACTGTTCAGGTAATGAAGTTGATAAGCAAAGGAACCATTGAAGACTGTATGCTGAAAATCAGTCAGAAAAAGCTGAAACTTGAACAAGACATGACTGCAGCTGAAGAGGGTAACTACTATTAAATTAAAATACTATTTCAAATATGATAAATGAATGGATCGTCAAAATCATCAATAACAAAAATTGTTAGGGTTGACTGCTCCTTCTTCTTCTTCTTTCAGCTGCTCGCCACAGCAGATCATCTTCTTCCATATCTTTCTGTCCTCTGTATCTTGTTCTGTTACACCCATCGCCTGCATGGCTTTTCTTACCACATCCATAAACCTTCGATTAGGCCTTCCTCTTTTCCTGTTTCCTGGCAGCTCTATCCTTAGCATCCTTCTACCAACATACCCAGCATCTCCCCTCTGCACATGTCCAAACGAATGCAATCTCGACTCTCTGACTTTGTCTCCCAACCATCCAACTTGAGATGACTGACTAATATCCTAATTTTTAATCCTATCCATCCTTGTCACACCCAGTGCAAATCTTAGCATCTTTAACTCTGCCACCTCCAGCTCTATCTCCTGCTTTCTGGTCACTGCCACCATCTCCAACCCATATAACATAGCTGGTCTCACTACCGTCCTGTAGACCTTCCGTTTCACTCTTGCTGATACCCGTCTGTCACAAATTACTCCCGACACTCTTCTCCACCCATTCCACCCTACCTGCACTCTCTTTTTCACCTCTCTTCCACAATCCCCATTACTCTGTACTGTTGATCCCAAGTATTTAAACTCATTCACCTTCGCTAACTCTACTCCCTGCATCCTCACCATTACATTACCAACCTCTCATTTACACACATGTATTCTGTCTTGTTCCTACTGACCTTTATACCTCTCCTCTCTAGAGCATATCTCCACCTCTCCAGGGTCTCCTCAACCTGCTCCCTATTATCGCTACAGATCACAGTGTCATCAGCAAACATCATAGTCCATGGGGACTCCTGTCTAATCATGTCTGTCAACCTGTCCCTCACCATTGCAAATAAGAAAGGGCTCAGAAGCCGATCCCTGATATAATCCCACCTCCAACTTCAAAGCATACTGCTACTGCAACTAAATACCTCCTCCCTTTCTAAACTAGCAGGAGTGAAGTTTTTTACTTTTATTCATGCATTATATAGATCAACATTCTCTAACTTTGAAATTCCTGATGCGACTAAAACAGGAGCAAATTAAAATAAGTGTGACAAATACAATCTTGAATAGATACCAGCAATTTTTTTTTCTCTAAACCTGCATATTCTCTGAATGAAACCTGTGGACTAACAGACAGTATGTTTCTCTATTTGTGCCGTTTCTGTGCTTCACTGATGCCTCTCTTGAATCAGTGGGATGTTGCTGTGTAAGAGCCAACTCCTTTCTCATGTCCAGGCCTTGTGCCCTTTGACCAATCCTGACTAAACACAACGTATGCCCGTCTACCAACTCACTATTTTAGTCGTCACCCTTGGACTAGGTCATAGGTATTGTTTGACTAGTGAGAGTTTTTTTTTTTCTTCTTCTAAATACATGCTTTACCACTACAAAAGATACATGTCTTAATATTATGTTATATAAAAAGTACAAAAGCAAATCACACCAAACAATTGTTTAAAAGTCACTCTGCAACTATAAAGCCCCAGTATATGTGATTAACTTTGGATGTGCGCGTGCACTTGTGTGTGTGTGTGTGTGTGTGTGTGTGTGTGTGTGTGTGTGTGTGTGTGTGTGTGTGTGTGTGTGTGTGTGTGTGTGTGTGTGTGTGTGTGTGTGTGTGTCCTGCGATCTACTGGCATTCTGCCTAGGACATTGTTATAAGTATAGGCACTTGTCTCTGAATTAGATTGAGTAGGATTGAGAATGTATGTGTGTAATGAAAATATTGCTTTCTTACTGTCTTATAACAGTATTTTCTAGCTAAAATAACATTTTAGATGATTTCTAATGCAGTTAATATCACCATTGTGTCTTGTTGGTTTTTACAGGTGAGGAAGGATCAATTCCTGAAGATATGGCTACTTTACTAAAAGCAAGCCTGGGCCTTTAAATGTGTTTGTTTTTTATAGTGTGCACTCAATCAGCTATACTTGAATCTCTGGAATTTTGTACAGTATGACTGTTAAACATTTTTCTTTAATTATAGTTGTAGATTGTGTCAGTTGTGCCCTCTAATATGTTGTTGTGATTAACTTTGTTTATTGGTTTACAAAAATTTGCTATGTACTTCAATTTAGATGTTAGTTTCTTTTTTAGTAATGCTAGTTGAATATGCATTGGAATAAAGTGTCTTGTGCAGCAAGGATCTGATAGAGGGTATGTGTTTACTTCTGAATTATCTATTCACTTGCAGTGTTATATTTTAGTATTTCCATATTTACATTTTTTATAAATTCAATGTTAACTGCATGTTTTCCAGGTTTCCTAAATCAAACAGCTACTTAGTTGGCAAGGTGGGATCCAGTATGAGTCAAACACGTAACAAAAAAAAAAAAAACAATCCAATCCATAACACTGCAAGTGAAGTGTTTTTTTTTTAAGTTTATTGAAAATTCAAAAAAAGAACAGATCAGAAAACTCCAGGAAAAATTACTACACACAGAATAAAGAGTAGAAAGAAGAAAAAAGTATTTCTTCTCTGTTTCATTACATTCTTAACTTTCTCATGTTAGACTTCAGTAACATCCTATACTTAGTTATGTTACTTTCCTTTGTGAATCTACATAAGCTTCAGTGCGGTTTAGAACTGTTTGCCCTCCATTCCTTGTCAACTGCAAGGCAGCACATAGACTGAACTATTCCTCTAAATCGAATGACAAGAAAATAGAGAATTTTATTTTCTAGTTAGCCTGTAGGGGTTATAGTAGAACCTTCCATTGTCCGCATAGTAAAATATAGACAAATGCTTTAACCATTTATACACAAGGTGTCCTGCTCGTGGGGCACAGCCATATTTCAAAATTTTTTTGTGCACATTGCAGTAAACCCACAAGTCAATCAAAAGCAATAATTGTATACAGTGGAACCTCGGTTTGCAAGCATAATTCGTTCCGGAAATGTGCTCACAATCCAAAGCACTCGTATATCAAAGCAAATTTCCCCATAAGAAATAATGGAAACTCAGATGATTCGTTCCACAACCCAAAACTATTCATATAAAAATGATTTGATTTGATTACATCTTGCCTGAAGAAGGGGCCTGAGTTGCCTCGAAAGCTTGCATATTATAATCTTTTTAGTTAGCCAATAAAAGGTGTCATTTTGCTTGGCTTTTCTCAACATATAAAAATGATTAATACAAAATATAAAGTAAAATACATAATACAAATTAACTTGCACTTTACCTTTAAAAAGAATCATGGCTGGTGTGAGTTTCTAAACTCATGTGGGATTCCACCCAACGGGACGACACGCGGAAGAGTGTCCCAAAGCAATCGCAGTCTCCCAGCGCTGTAGCAGTTCGCCGTATAAGTGCATCCAAAAAGATCGCAGACATGCTATAAGCACCTGTTGTCAATGGGTCATACAAGGGACATTATAAAGATCCCACTACATTAAATAACAGCGCTGTTGCTGTTTCAAGCTGAATAAAGCTGGTGTTAAAGTACTGAGACTCAGCTTCGTGTTTTGGGGAGCAAGATGGGGACTCACACTTCACAGCGCACACACACACACAGTCTCAATGCTGTAGTAAACAGTATACGCTCGTACGGATGTTGACTATATGAGTGAGGCACTCAGACTCAGACGGAGAATAGCAGACGATTGCCAGAGAGAGAGACGGGTGAGCAAGCGAGCGAGATAATGAGAGAGAGAGACACGCGCTGGGCGAGCGAGATGAGGAGAGAGAGAGAGAGAGACGCGCTGGGCGAGCGAAGAGAAAGCAGCTGGCTGGCGAGCTAAGGAGAGAGTGGCAGCTGGGCGAGAGAGCTAAGGAGAGAGAGTGACGCGCTGGGCTGAGCGAGCTAAGGAGAGAGAGAGAGAGATCGCTGGCTGGCGCTGGCGAGATAAGGAGAGAGAGAGAGACGCGCTGGGCAAGTGAGATAAGGAGAGAGAGAGAGAAGAACCATCAGCTCAGTTGTGATTACATGACGCTCAGCAGACAAAGTGTATCAATACTGCTCGTATTGCAAGACATCGCTCGTTTATCAAGTCAAAATTTATTAAAAATTTTTGCTTGTCTTGCAAAACACTCGTAAACCAAGTTACTCGTAAACCGAGGTTCCACTGTAATTACATATTCTAGGGTGTCTTCTTTCAAATAAGCCATATTTTTGTATGTTGTCAGCTCTCTTATATTATTAAAATATATGATTTGTCCACATATATGCAGAGGCCAGCAGTGCATCACAACTGAGTGAATCTGCATGTATCAAAGATCTCGCCTACATCAAGCAACATGTAGTAAAATGCTCATTAGCATTTTATGGCTGAATTTCAGCCCATTCTAATGATGTATTGCTGTCTATGATTGGGTACCGTAGATCCCGGAATATAAGCCGACTCGGTATATTAGCCGACCCCCTTCTCTACCTACTAAATTACATATATTTGTCGATGACGGGTATTTAGGCCGACCCCCTTCTCCAAGCAAAATTTTCTAAATTTCCTTAAAAGTGTCTCTTCAGGTATAGTTATCATGTTTATCGGCGAGAATTTGAGACTGCCGGCATTTTTGATGGAAACCAGGAAGTGATTGCGGAGACGTTTGGTAAAATGAAACCTTTGTGTTGAAACTATATACGCAAATACAGTACATCGGCGATTGGATTTCCGGAGACTCGTTATAAATTTGATTAACTTAAATACGCAATACAGTGGACCCTTGACTTAAGAACTTAATTTGTTCACAAAGGCTAACTCATAATGCGTTCTGAACCTCCCACTTACTTAACCTTTTCATAATAAAAAAGGGTTGAATAATGTGCATAATTTACCAAAACACCAATAATTTTTCTAATGTACTAACCAAAAAGTTATTAAAAAGTGCCTAGTCTACCAGAAGTAGGCTAGATTAAGCTAGGAGCATGGCGGTGCGCATGGTCGCAGCGGCTCAGGGCTCTCCTTTTCAGTGCACTTTTTTGTTGTTTTGTACTTTTTTTTGCTTGTTTGTGCATGATCGGTTCGGCGAACATCCGCTACACCCGTCAGAACCTTATAGACATTGGTGTCCAGAGCCAGACATCTGTTTCGAGTGTTTTTCATCACACGCACAACATCCCAGACAACATAGCGAGACCAGCAGGCTCTCCGTGGATTGTTGTCGGGTCTACACTGTGTGCACAATTATTAGGCAAGTTGTATTTTTGAGGATTAATTTTAATATGGAACAAACACAGTGCTATCAGTCAATCCAAAATGTTAATAAACCTGAAACCTGAATGTTTCACAACGGAAATGTGAGTGTGAACATCATCAGGGGAATACATATGTGCGCACAATTATTAGGCAACTATTAGTGTGCAGATTTATTATGCAACTAAAGGAAAAATGAAAATTTTCCCATCTCACTTGTTTATTTTCATCTGTTATAGTGAGAATAATAAACAAACACCTCAAAATTTACAAATAAACATCTCTGACATTGACCCTTCTTTCCAATAACAGTCATAAGCCTTTCCATTCATGGAGTCAGTCAGTTTCTTGATCTGTTGACGATCAGCTTTTTGTGGAGCAGTGACTACAGCCTCCCAGACACTCTTCAGAGAGGTGTATTGTTTTTCTCCCCTGTAAATCTAGCGTTTAAGAAGTGCCCACAAGTTCTCGATAGGGTTTAGGTCAGATGAGGAAGGGGGGCCATGTCATTATTCCTTCATCTTTAAGGCCTTTACTGGCTGGCCACGCAGTGAGAACTTCGATGCAAGTGATGGAGCATTGGCCTGCATAAAAATCATGGTCTTTTTCCTGTATCACTGTTTGAAGAAAGTGTCTTCGAAAAACTGGCAGTAGGTTTGGGAGTTGATTTTGAGTTCATCTTCAATGCAAAAAGGTCCAACTAGCTCATCTTTAAAAATACCAGCTCATACCAGTACCCCACCTCCACGTTGGAGTGGAGCTCTGTGCCCATTACTGATCCACAGGTCCATCCATCTGGTCCATCAAGAGTCACTCTCATCTCATCGGTCCATAAAACCTTTGAAAAAAATCTGTCTTCAGATATTTCTTGGCCCAGTTTTGACGTTTCAACTTATGTTTCTTGTTCAGTGGTGGTTGGGTTTCAGCCCTCCTTACCTTGGCCATGTCTTTGAGCACTGAACACCTTGTACTTCTGGGCACTCCAGGTAGGTTGCAGCTCTGGAATATGAAAGTACTGGAGGATAATGGGTTCCTGGTAGCTTCATGTTTGATTCTTCTCAAATCTTTGGCAGCTAATTTGCGTCTTTTGTTCTCAACACGTTTCTTGCGACCCTGTTGACTATTTGCAACAAAATGTTTGATGGTTCTGTGATCACACACCAATATCTTAGCAATTCCAAAAGTGCTGCATCCCTCTGAAAGACTTTTTACAATTTTGACTTTTCAGAGTCAGTTAAATCTCTTTTTTGGCCCATTTTGCCTGAGGAAAACTAGCTGCCTAATAATTCTGCACACCTTGATATAGGGTGTTGATCTCCTTAGGCCACACCCTCCCTCATTACACAAGTACACATCATCTGACGTGCTTAAATCCAATAAGCATTCAAGTTAATACAGCTTGGAGTTGGAATATACGCATTAAAAATGATGATATGGTCAAAATACTCACTTGCCTAATAATTGTGCACACAGTGTAGGAGACGACGCAGATGGAGGAGGGAAAAAAAGCAGAAGCGGAGCCGCAGATCCGGCGTTCTGCTAAGGATAAAAAAAACAACCATACAAGCCCTATACAGAACTTTTTTTTTTTTTTTTTTTTGCAACTTCTTTGCATCTTTTCGCACCATTTGTTTATTTGTTTATTTACTTGTTGTGTTCTACACATATGTCTGCACTGAAGGAGCTGCTTTTAATCTCATTGTACATGTGTATAGTAACAATAAAAGGCGTTCTATTCTATTCTAGAAACAACAATTTCATACTGTACTCACCATTTAATTTGACATCTTTGGGCTGCAGGAAGGGAGGAGGAGGAGAATGAAATGAAAGGTGGTTATTGTTTAGAAGGAGCCTCCTTATGCAAATCTTTTCTTTGTAAAATTGTCGAGATGGTGGATTTCGACATGCTATACATAGTAGCGAGATCGGTCACACGAACAGCACTTTCATATTTACACACAATTTCCATCTTCGTTTCGATTGTGATCGCTTTCTTACCTTCTCTTCCTTCCTTAGCAATTATGTGTCTTGCTTGCATGGTCTTAGTGAATTATATATATAGGTAAATCACTGCAATGACCGAAATTACATCCACAAACACATGTATCTGGGCTCCGACTGACGCTTACTAACTCTCTCGGTTGTTTGTTTACAATCGCACAAGCGGATACACGTGACCGCATTCGGGTCGTAACGCAAGATGTTGGTCGTAAATCAAAACAAAAATTTTTATTTTAAACTTCCCGATAATTTGCTATATTTTTTATTAATGAAATCAACAACTAAAACACTTTTTTGAATAAATTCTTTATTTCATTTTAAAGTACCGTCATGCAAAGTTAATTCTTCATATGAAAGATGGCGCAGTGGTTTCATCATTAATTACTTCCGTATTCATCTGCAAAACCGGCATTGCGCTGGAAATCTTGAATCTGAAACGATACTCGTTGTATAAGCTGACCCCCCAAACTCTAAGCCAAAAATCTAGGACGAAATTCTCAGCTTATATTCCGGAATCTGCAGTATTCATATTCCATGTCTTAATTATGCATAAAAAACTTGAAATTAATAGGGTTAAATTCTGTTCACGGTTTTTGATTTATAGTATAATTTTTAGTATAACTCTGAAGGGTCATTGCATACAGTTTCACAGTTCAAGCATCATAGGTTCAATTACCATACCCAGATGTTTCTTACCTCAAAATTAAGATCTGTTGTGCTATTCTTGTGCATCTTGGAGTTTCATTTGAGTTTCCACCCTTGAGTCGAATGTTACTCTTTCATACTGCTCATATTGCTGTATCCTGAACACATCAGAGAAAAATAGTAAGTTAAAGATTTATCAGAAGAAATTACGTTGTTGTCCCTTTTAGATTATGATATAAATGAAACTGTTTTTGAAAACATCGAAAAACTGGTGCAAAGGACTAGGCTACACGCCAGTTCAAGTAAAGAAGTTACCTGCCATGGACACCAATCCTTTGTCATTCCAGCTGAATCAATAGAACACTTTCTTTTATGTGGTTTAAAAATATGACAGATTGCAGACACTTGGACACAAAAAGCCCAAAGTAGCACCAACTCATATTTTGAACTGAACATTTGACTGTTGTTTTACAAGTCTAGATGCACCCAGGTCACATTTGTAGCTAATTTTACAAACAACTTTACAGCTGTGATCAGTGGCAAACACGATGCTTTTAATTCACCTATGTAAACAATAGGCATGCCTTTTCATGTTTGTAGGCAATGCACTAAATATCAGTTAAAAGATCAAATATTAAATTGGAGCAAAACTGCTAAGCAGATTTCGCAAATAAGCATATTTCAATCGGCCCTAATATGCAGGTGCACACAGATACTGAGTAAAAATGAAAAACTTAAGTATAATTGCAGAAGAAAAAAATGTGATGTGTTTCTTTAATTTTTAGCACTCAAAGTAATTTGTCAGAGTGAATTCTTAGATGTAGGTAGTGCCCTGGATGGGTTGCATTAGCAATGGTCTTTGTGGCACATTCCTTACCCTGGATCCATGGACTCGTACATGGCTTCAACAGGTGTTCTACAGCCTGCGGTCTTTCACAAGCTCTAATGATATGCCACAGATTGACCTTAGCCTGAGAAGAGACAGCAACAAACCAAACAATTACAGATGAGGTCAACGATGGCTGTGTAGAACTAGAACCGGACCAGTGTTGCTTCAGAGGTAGAGGAAGAATATCCTCTGATGGCCTTTCTTGATAATACATGGGATTACTCACTTAAGGATTTGTGGCAACAGCACAGTGCCCAGAAACATAAAAAGACTCTGCTGTCCTGATAGCTAAGCCATTGAGAAGAAGTGGTAGCTGAGCAGATGTCTGTTACCTGAATTCTATGATAACCTGTGTTTTTTGAGTGCCTTCTTTTAAATTATTATTGCTACACCACACTGTCAGATGTTCAGCCTCTTGTCTGCATATTGACTCATAATTGTTTGAAATGAAGCGTACTAGTGTGGTGTCAGCCACAAATTTCAGAAGTTTGACAGATGAATCATCAGAAGTACAGTCATTTCTATATATGTTAAGTGAAGTCGTGGGTGGAGTAAAGACACAGCCCAGCATGCAGCAGTTATGCTAGTGTGACATTCTAGTATCTTTGACACTAGCATGTCATTTTAAAAACACAAAACTATCCAAAATGTTTTTCACTCTCAATGTTGAAAGATTACAACATTTTCTAAATATGTAGGATACTGAGAAATTACTGTAATTCATGCATTTATTTCTGGTAGGATTAACTACTGCAGTGTGCTATTCATTGGGCTGTTCTAATCATTCTTTATGCAGCTGCAAGAATTATTACATGAATCAAAAAATACTAAAGAATATCTCCAGTCTTGAGCTTAACTAGGAGATGAGTAATGATTTGAGAACTGATTTTTGAAATCCTCCTTTCAACATATAGTAGCCAAGGGCCAGCTTTCTTATCTGAACTTATCATTGCTTACAAACCAGAGCACACTTTGAGATCTCAAGATGCCTACTTAAGATTCCAAGGATTAATAAAATAACAGCGGGATATCAAGCTTTTAGTTACTGGGTTCTGAAGCTGTGGAATGGTCTGCCTGCTAATGCAAAAGATGTCTGTTCAGTTTAAGCTTTTGAATCCAGGCTGATGACTTACTACTTTTGTGTAGTATATCCTGCCTAGAGCTGCTGATTAGCTGTATAAACTGTTTTTCTGTTTGTTAGTCATTTTCACAGAAGTTGTACAGTATTTATAAACCGTTAATAACCAGAGTTAATTCTGTTTGTCTTCTCTGTATCTGGATGTGCCACTTGGTGGTGCTTGTCTACTGCCAGGTTTTTCTCCTGCATCTTTCACTTCGCTTCACACAGCATCCTTTCTTGCATCTTCTGTGTCAGTACAGCTCAGTATATGTGCAGTGCAGTAAGTTGCATTAGGGGTCTGTGATGATGCAAGATTCTTTTTAAAACTGTGGGGATGCGCAGACTCCCTCCGTCTTCGGGTGGGGGGGATGGGTCCTAACTGTTGTTTGTGCGTACGTGCCAAGCAGTAGTCTGGAGTACCCACCCTTTTTGGAGTCCCTAAAGGGGGTGCTAGAGGGCATACATTCTGGGGACTCCTTCGTTCTGCTGGGAGACTTCAGTGCTCACGTGGGGAATGACAGTGAGACCTGGAAGGGCGTGATTGGGAGGAATGGCTCCCCCGATCTGAACCCGAGTGGTGTTTTGTTATTGGACTTCTGTGCTCGTCACGGATTGTCCATAACGAACACCATGTTCAAGCATACTGGTGTTCATATGTCCACTTGGCACCAGGACACCCTTGGCCACAGTTCGATGATCGACTTTGTGGTCGTGTCGTCTGACTTGCGGCCACATGTCTTGGACTCTCGGGTGACGAGAAGGGCGGAGCTGTCAACTGATCACCACCTGGTGGTGAGTTGACTTCGATGGTGGGGGAGGATGCCGGTCAGGCCTGGTAGGCCCAAACGTATTGTGACTGGGAACGTCTGGCAGAGTCCCTTGTCAGAAGTAGCTTCAACTCCCACCTCCGGCAGAACTTCGACCACGTCCCGAGGGAGGTGGGGGACATTGAGTCCAAATGGGCCATGTTCCTTGCCTCTATTGTTGAGGCGGCTGACCAGAGCTACAACAACATTTATTTATATAGCACATTTTCATACATAAAAATGTAGCTCATTGTGCTGTACATAATGAAGAATAGAAAAATAAAAGACACAGTAAGAAAATAAAATAAGTCAACATTAATTAACATAGAATAAGAGTAAAGTCCGATGGACAGGGGGAAAAAAATAAAATCTGCAGGGATTCCAGACCATGAGACCGTCCAGTCTCCTCTGGGCATTCTACCTAACATAAATGAAACAGTCCTCTTTTTATTTAGGGTTCTCACAGAAGGACTTGATGATGATGGTCACGTAGACTTTTGGCTTTTAGTCCATCAATGTTGGAGCATCATGCGCCGCCACCACAAAGAAACCGGAAAAAGAAACAGAAGAAAGAGTAGGGGGTCAGTACGGATTTTAGAGCCACCATGAATAGTTATTATGATGAATTGAACATACAGAGTATCAGAATTAAGTTAAAGTGAAGTTATGAGAAGGCTATGTTAAAGTAATGTGTTTTTAGCAGTGTTTTAAAGTGCTCTACTGTATTAGCCTGGCGAATTAGTTATTGGCAGGCTATTCCAGATTTTAGGTGCATAACAGCAGAAGGCCGCCTCACCACTTCTTTTAAGTTTAGCTTTTGGAATTGTAAGCAGACACTTATTTAAGGATCTAAGGTTGCGATATGGAATATAGGGTGTCAGACATTCCGATATATAAGATGGAGCAAGATTATTTAAGGCTTTATAAACCATAAGCAGAATTTTAAAGTCAATTAAACAGTGTAGTGACATCAAAACTGGAGAAATGTGTTCGGATTTTCTTTTCCTAGTTAGGATTCTGGCAGCTGCATTCTGCACTCGTTGCAGTCGATTTATGTCTTTTTTGGCTAGTCCTGAGAGGAGTGCGTTACAGTAATCTAGTCGACTGAAAACAAAAGCGTGTATTAATTTCTCAGCATCTTTCAATGATATAAGAGGTCTAACTTTTGCTATGTTTATTAATTGAAAAAATACTGTCCTAGTGGTCTGATGAATATGTGATTTAAAATTCAGGTTACAGTCAACAGTTACCCCTACGTTTTTTAATTCCGTCTTAACTTTTAATCCTAATGCATTAAGTTTATTTCTGATAAACTCATTGAATCCATTATTGCCAATCACTAAAATTTCAGTTTTCTCTTTATTTAGCTTGAGAAAATTACTATTCATCCATTCAGAAATACCAGTAAGACATTGTGTTAGTGAATCGTGAGAGTCGGTGTCAAGAAAGAGACAAATATATGTGACATTTTGAATAAATCATTTTATGACCTAAATAGTACCAATCAGAAAACATTGTTTGAATATTGTTTGAAACAAACAGCATCAGATCGGGTGTGAATTAATACTGGCGCTGTTAGAGTCATATCAGAAGGGGGGGTTACAGCGTGAACGTGACTGAGAGAATAAAACTGAAAAAACAGCTAACGTTTAGAAATACCATAAATTTACAGCTGATGTGACACTGTTGCATACCAAAAAGCTGATGAGCCACTGCCTCTTTGGGGAGCTAAAAGCTGATAATCACCTTCTCATTTGGGTCCTGAATACTTGGTTTTCAGTAGTTGATTGAAAATCCTTTGCAGCAATGAATGCATGAAATCTGGAACCCATGGCCTTCTACAAGTGCTAGGTTTCCACCCTACCGATTCTTTACAAGCTGTATTCAGATCCTGCTTCTTTGTTGGATGTTCTGCCTTCAATTGTGTCTTCAACAAGTGAAATGCATGTCCATTTGGCTTGAGGTCAGTTGATTGACTTCGTCATTGAAGATTATTCCACTTCTTTTCCTTGAAAAACACTTGGTTTGCTGTTACTGTATGTTTTAGCTCATTGTCCATCTGTATTGTTAAACAAAGTCCTATCAGTTTTGTAATATTTATCTGAATCTGTGCAGACAGCATAGCCCTGTACACTTTAGAAATCATCCTTGAATTTTTGTCAGTAGTCATTATTAATAAACACCAGTGGCCCACTTCCATTGGTAGTCATGCATGCCCATTCCATAACACTGCCTCCACCATGTTTTACAGATGTGGTATGCTACTGATCATGAGCGGTTCCTTGTAGATAGATTAGATAGACAGATAGATACTTTATTACTCCCAAAGGGAAGTTCACATACTCCAGCAGCAGCATACGGATTAAATCACCAAGGAAAGAATTCTGCGATCATCCAGAACAGTTGTACTCCATGGTTGTGCAGACCTTCTGATGTTCCTTAGCTCACCAGTCCATTCTTTATCTTTAAGAATGTACCAGATGGGTTGTTTGATCACTCCTGGTGTTTTTTGCTATCTTTTTGATGGGGTTGTGGTTTCTCTGTCTAATGATCACCTGTTTTTACTTGCATGGACAGCTCTTTGGACTTCATATTGAGAGTTCACAGTGACAGCTTCCAAATGCAAATTATATACTTGGAATCAACTACTGATCCTCTATCTGCTTAATACTTAATGAAATAATGAGTGACCTGCTCACATCTGACTGTTGAGCTTGTCACTCAATTGTCCAAACACTTTTGATCCCCTGAAAAATGAGTGGACCATGTAAAAAATGACTGTCATTCCTAAGTGGTTCATATGATATTTCTGTTAACCCTGGAATCCCTGAAGTCTACAAAAAAAGTCGTAATTCCGGGCCACCTTAAATTCCTTCGCACCTCTCCATTAGTGTCTTTGTTTTGGAAATGTGTCAATCAGCGCAAGCAGCCAGGAAAATGTGGAGTAGGCTCAGGATTGAACCTGCAACCTTTTTATTCAGAAGCAGCCATTCTTACCTCTACACCATACAATTGGTGTTTGGGCTTTGATTTGTATATATTGGCAGCAACATGTAAATTGAATAATTTGTTTTTCTTTGGTTATATTTTTGAAGAAAAGTACACTTGTTTTGTTATACCTTTTGTAAAAGTGTTCATTTGATATTTGGACCTGATTCTTCACACATTATACTGTACATTTAATGTCAACATTTTATTAATTTTTACAATAACATGGAAAAAATCTGTTTTAGTTATGTGTTCAACATTCCTTGCTTCACATTTCCTGTCATCCTACATTTACTCAGGTCGTTGTAGATGCAGAACACGCATTTAATGCATGTATTCCAAGTAACAATATATTATTTACCCTGTACAACTCCAGGCACCTCACACCCAGATAAACAGACTTGAGCTGGGAGAACTTTAGCAGCATCAGTGGAGGAGATGGGATAGCTGGCTGCTTGACACATTGACCCGTTTGCAAAACAAAGACATTGATGAAGAGGTGTGAAGGAATTTAAGGTGCCCTGAGATTACATTTTTTGTGGGCTTCAGGGATTTTAGTGTTAAACCCTTTGAATTAATACTTAAAGCCTATACTTAAATCATGTAATTATTTCTTTGTTTCATATTCGCTGTGGTGGCGTATAGAGCCAAAATTATGAAAATTGTCATTGTCCAAATACATATGGACCTAACTCTGTGTGAGTGTGTACATATGTGCAAATGAACAGGTGCACTGCAAAGGCAACTGCAAGACCCTCCCCAAAAAAGGAATAGCTTTGCAGGTGGTTACAGACAGTTGCTCTCTTCTTATCCTCCCTCTCTGATTCTTCTCAAGTTTTGCCTTTTCCTAGTGTTATTGGTCCTCATGTATAACACCGTGCATAGAAATCACACTAAAACAGAGTGTACAGACAAAACTGGAAATGTGCATATGCACAGAAAATCAAGATGCATAAAACTGTGCCAAGTTCCATGCATTTCCTAATAAATAAATCCCAGTGAACAAGAAATTTAACGCGTGTGCATGCGACTATAGCCCCACCCCAGCTCCTCCCAGAGTTTGCAAATTTGATTATATAAATCAATATAAATAGCCCCTTTTGTTGAGTGTTTTGTTGACATCTGGCAAAAGCATTTAGGGAATAAAAGAAATATTTCACCAAATGTGAAGTGCAGGCGTACTATTTGTTGGCTTAAGCAGTGGTATAAGTTACAAAAGGAAGTTCTAGAGTGATACTGTAAGACTACACAGAAACAGTGACATTGCTTTGAAGCTGGATGGCACCAGTCTGGAAAAGTGAGTAGAAATGTGCCTATGCATGGTCTGATGCTGCCATGAAAATGTGCGTTGCTTTATGCAAAGTTTAATTTATATACATGTCAAAGTGTGTGTGGAAACGGATGTATGCAACATTTTTGTTCGTATGGACCATTTATACATGAGGCCACTTATCCCTGCTGGAAGCATGAGGCGGTACCTGCAGGAGATTCAGGTTTCACAGGTACATCAGCTCCTCAGGGTAGCGCATCCATACGCGCCATCACAAGAAGGTTTGGTGCATCTCCCAGCACAGTCTCAAGAGCATGGAGAAGACACCAGGTGACTGGCCGGTCCACGAGGAGAGTTGGACAGAGCTGTAGAAGGGCATCGGCCCAACAGTAGGAGCACTGCCAGAGACTTACAAAGTGACCTCCAGCTGGCTATTGGTGTTCATGTCAGAAACATACTCTGAGTGGCATGAGGCCTCAACAACCTTTAATGTGCTTTTTGACTTTCAGTGTGATGTTGAATCCAGTCCTCAATAGGTTGTTGATTTTGGTTACATTGACCATTGTTGCATCATTTTGTTCTCAAAAAATTACACAGTATTACTCAGTAAAGGTCTTCCACTTGAATATTGCGTTCATTGAGTTTGTGATTTATATGTTTCCTTAATTTTTTTGAGAAGTATATTTGAACTTGGATGGAGTTGCGAAGATGACCTGAAGGTTGCCTTATGTCTACAACACCTGGAAGTGTAAGAGCCATAGAAGGAAAAAAAGTAGTTTATATTAAATACTCCCATAATCAATTACTTGCCCTGCGATCGCAAGTGCCAAGCAGCTTCGTTTCGCTTTATTGCAGGAGATGTTTGTGCACAGAGAGAGAGGGTAACATGCCACAGTGAGAGTAAAATCAAGACAAAAAGATTTTAGAACTGTAGTACCATCCATTATAATGGGCAATGTTCAATCACTATCAAGTAAAAAGGATGAACTGTCTGTTCTTTTAGTGGGTCATGGAGTATATAAGTACAGTGACATTTTGTGTTTTATTGTGAGCTGGCTTAAACCCGATATACCTGATACTGTATTAATACTGGACAGATTTCATCTCATTCAAGCTGACAGAGATTCAGTGAGGTGTGGAAGAAAGAGTGGATGGGGACTGGTCATCTACATGAATGATAAATGGTGTACAAGGGATCATATTACAGTTAAAACTTCAATTTGTATATTAGACGTTGAATTGCAGGATCTGTGAATTCCTCCAAGTTATTTGCCCAGAGAGATAAATTACATCATTTTTATTAATGTTCATATTCCTCCCTCTGCAAGTGAGGACTCAGCAACAGAAGTGACTTATTCTGTGTCCAACATTTTAATGATGATTAATTCTGCAGTTATATGGTGACTTCAACCATGTAACTTGGTAAGGAACAATGACACATTTTTATCAATTTGTGTCTTGTTTCACTTGAGGAAATAACTAGCTGGACCTCCTCTATTCAAATGTTAAAGATGCCTTTTAAGTGTAAAGTACTGGCTCCTTTGGTCAAATCTGACCATAACCTAATTCATCTTTTTCCCCAGATACAAGTCTGTTATTACACAG
This sequence comes from Polypterus senegalus, assembly GCF_016835505.1. NCBI lineage: Eukaryota > Metazoa > Chordata > Cladistia > Polypteriformes > Polypteridae > Polypterus > Polypterus senegalus. Next base: position 102,055,031 of record NC_053157.1, on the reverse strand, counting down.
CAACCTGTAATCACTAGGATATTGATTAAGTGGAGCCTGGGGGCTGAAATGGCTCTGCTTTGAAATGACAGACTGGAAAAGGATGTGTGAGTCGCATAAGGATGATACAGCACGGCTCATTCACTGCATCACAGACTATAATAATTTTTGTGTTGACACTGTAGTACCCACAAAGACATATATTTTCTTTTCAAACTGCAAACCCTGGATTACTAAGGGGATTAAAGGTCTCCTGAATGAGAAAAATGGGCTCTGAAGGATGCTCAGCAAAGAAAAAGCTAAGGAAAGGAAGTTTACAAAGCTAAAATAGAAAACAAACTCATTCTGAATAACACAATAGATATTTGTAATGGACTGGGCATAATTACTGAACGTAAGAAATCCAGGGCTCAGGTGTAAGAAGGGGATGTGGATAAAATTAATGCCCTGAACCAATTGTTAAATAGATTTTCCCTCCCACTATTATCATCTTCCAGTGACCAGTCTACCCACACTATCCCTACTACATCAACTCCCTGCAACATTAACTAGAATGGTCATTGACAAGTCCACCTTTAACCATCCGTATGGGCTGTCCATAACTAAAGACAAAGTAAGGACACAACTGAGGAGGCTTGAGTTTTAAGACCTGTGCTGACCAACTTTGCAGTGTCCTCTGTCACCTGTGTAGTCTGTCTCTAAGGCTCCAGAAAGTGCTGATGCTGTGGAAAACATCCTGCATTGTTGAGTTCCAAAGAAGGTAGGCTCTACTCCACATAATGACTATAGAGTAATGGCACTTGCATCTCATGTCATGAAGACCTTTGAGTGGCTGGTCCTGGACTATCAAGAGTTCTCCTGTGGTAGTCCACCTGGAACCACTGAAGTTTACCTATCAAACAAAGATGGAGAAGAGGATGCAATTATCTGTCTGCTCCAAAAGGTTTATTCTAACCTTGACAAAGCTGACAGCACTGTGTGGCTTATGTTTCTTAGTTTGTTTATTTATTTTATTTTTCCAGTGCTTTCAGTACCATCCTGCCATTGCTGTCAAGGTGTAAACTCAGGGATATGCAAGTGTGTTAGTTTAAGGTGTCCTGGGTAATGGACTGTCTTTCAGGCAGACTGCAGTTTGTGAGACTTGACTGTATTTCTTACACGGGTGTCAGCAACACTTAAACACCACAAGGAACAGTTTCTTCTAAGATATAACTGATCTTAACTCACTTAGGCCAAAGCCAGGTCTGTATAAGGCAAAGGCGTAGGGTGCATATGCAATTAACAACACTGTGCCAAACAGTGTAAAGAGAGGCATTTTAAAAGCGAAACAGATGGAGCACACACTACTTGGGTGATGAGTAACAGTCACAAGTTTATTTCTATGTACAATGAAACAATAAAGGTTCAAAAATAAAGTTTAAAAAAATAAACAGCAACAAGGGGGTGCCAATACAGTATAACACCAGGTCATGCCACATCCTCTCTCTGGCACACTTAATACTGAATACTTTAAGCCAATAAATTATTCAGCAAAAGTATGTCAAGAAATGCTGCTGGGGCTCCTTTATACCAGCAGTAATATCCCTCACTGTAACTGTTACTGCAAAGTCAGAAGTCTTCTTTCTTTTTAAATTTTTCTTCCATTTAAGTCATTCTGGTGTGTAATTAGTATTTTTGCTATTTATTTTTTTTATTTAAAGAGCTTTTGTAAAAATGCAAATTTGCCCCGTGCTGACAAATAAAGTTCTATCTTTATATATGTATGATGAGAGTAAAGCTCACATTAGTGCAAAAAAACTGAAAATATTACACGGTGAAATAACGGAACAGCGAAAAGAGATTGAATAGTGTTTGAGGATGCCTGGGGAAGAAGAGAGACAAGGCAGTGACTTTAAAACATTCGAAATAACGCACACAAAATGCAGATCAGGAGCAGCAGCAAGCCAGCAGCTGATCGAGCAAAGAGGAGGTAAAAAAAACTGTTATTTGCTTCCCATTGTATCACTGTTAAAAGAGTGGTTAAGGAGGAGCAATTGCATCTGCTTGGGGTGCGTTCAGCCCCCCTCTTCACAACGGTATGTGGCGCTGGTGGGGGAAGGGAGGGGTAGGCGAGTGAAGTGCAGATCACGCGGCACAGAAGCAGCAGTAAGCCAGCATCTGATCGAGCAAAGAGGAGGTAAAAACACAACTGTTATTTGTTTCCCATTGTATCACTGTTTAAGAGGGGTTTCGGAGGAACAACCGCATCTCTTTTGGGTGCATTCAGACCCCCTCTTTATAGCGGCACATAGCGTAGAGTAAAGATCGCATTAGCGCAAAGAAACAGAAAATATTAATCGGTGAAATAACGGAACAGCGAAAAGAGATCGAAAAGTGTTTGAGGATGTCTTGGGGAGAAGAGAGACAAGTCAGTGACTTTATAACATTTGAAGCGCCACACAAAAGGTAGATGACTCCATACTCCAGCAGCTGTTCAAGCAAAGAGGAGGTAAAAAAAACAACTTATTCGATTCCCATTGTATCACTGATCAAGAGGGGTTTCAGATAAGCAAACATGTCTCCTTGAAGTACGTCCAGCCCCTTTCTTTACAATGGCATATAGCGCTGGTGGGGGCGAGGGGGAGGTGAAGGGGTAGCCGAGCGAAGTGCAGATCACGCGGCACGGCAGAAGCAGTAATCCAGCAGCTGACTGAGCATAGAGCAGGTATAAAAAAAACCAACTGTTATTTGATGCCCATTGTATCACCGTTCAAGAGGGGTATTGGAGGAGCGGCTGTGTCTCCTTGGGGTGCGTTCAGCCCTCCTCTTCACAACGGCGTGTAGCGCTTGGTGGGGGTGGGGTTAAGGGGTTGGTGAGTGAAGCGAGCAGGGGGCAAAGCCCCCTAGTGTATATAAAATATACACACACACACTGCATGTGTATTTTTATATAAAAGAAATACAAATGAGTATTTACTCACTATAAGAACATAATGGACAGACCTAGCCATCTGACTGGATGGTCACAACCCACTAAGGCCTCACCTGGACGACAGATCTGTACCTTTTTGAGGGTATGTTTTTTGTGAGGTAAACTCCATTACCAAAGTCACTCTAGAATTCACAAGACATTTCCTGGGAAGGGAGAAAGCACCGTCCATCCAAACTTGGAGCCATCACCCCTTATCCTAGCATGTGTTTTTGGTTTTATTGTATGGGCCATATCTGGTTACAGGTGGTGGATAAGGTCCTTAGAGTTATTGGTTTGTTTACTGCCTTTCTCCAAGCCTTCTCTGTGGTCTTGTGGGCTTTGGAGTTGGGTTATGCCCTGGGGACAAGATGATTGATCTTCATTCTGCAGGCTCCCCCTGCCCTGCAGGCTTTGAGTTTGGGTTAGGTTCTGGGAAGTAGCTTCCGTGTCTCTAACCTCCAGGGAGTTTCTCCCTTTTCCTTGTGTGCTGTTATTATGGGGCCCATATCTGGTTACAGATAGTGGACTGGATCCTTAGAGTTATCAACTTGTTGGCTGTCCAGCCTCCCATTTGGCTTTGTGGGCCTTGAGCTGCGTTATGGGTTTGGCCACAGAGTTACCAGCCCTTGTCATCCAGGCTCCCCAATGGGGTTTGGTTCTGGCCACAGAGTCGTATGACCCTCGTCATCCAAGCTCGCCGATGGAATTTGGTCCTGGCCATGATGTCACTGACCCTCATCATCCAGGTTCCCCTAGGACTCTGTAGGCTTTGAGTAAGGTTAAGGTCTGGGAAGTTGCCTTATGGCCTCTAAGCTCTGAGGGCTTCTCCCTTGACCTTGTTTGTTTGGCTTTTTTTGCTTTTAGTAAATGCATCTTTTCATTACTTGGGGTGATATGCAAGAGAGTTGTTTAATGCAGGAAGGATTTCATTATTGTATTTGTTTATTCCTGACATTTTTAGATTACAATTTTGCAGAAAAAATACCCTTTGAAATTTATTTTAGGTACCTAGTTTATCCATTCATCACCTCTTTAGAGAATTTGCATATTTTCACCGATTGATTTTGTTAATATATATATATATATGATGATTTGGGAGAGGCAGATTTTGAATTTATTTCAGGTTGGGTAAGGTAGCATTCAGACAATACTGGTTTGCTTGGTGCCATGAAGGGACTATGGAGATTTGTTGCCATGCTTGTGTCCCTGAAGTCATCATATTTGTTTCTTCCCTCAGTTTTTGTTTTTCTTTCTCTTTTCCTCAATTGTAACAGTTTGGCCCTAATAGTATACCATGAAGTTTACATAGGCTTTTGTTGTCCCTAAGAGTTAGTGTTCGTGATTCTTTGTAGGATAAAGCCAATGTAGCATGTTTGCAGGAAAGAAAGCTCTTTTCAGGTGTTTTACGGCTCCTTTTTATCAGGTGTTACTTTAGTCTTGCTTCAGCTTTGGCCAATTCAAGAAAGCACAGAGTTGCTAACCCACAGCCTGCAAGTTAAAACCTTAGATGGTATTTCAGACTAGTGAGAGGGGTTTGCTGTTTGTTAACTAGGAAACTTGCATTATCTTCTTTTCTATGTACTGACCCACACTTTAACAGTCTGTCTTTCTTACATTGGTAAATAACAGTTATGTTGTAAATCTGGGGATGTGTGTCTTGTGATCTTCATCAACACTTTCCTTAATCTTCTTATCCTTTAAGTTGGAGTCACACTTGTCTTCCCTTCACGGGGTGCCCAGGCATTGTCGGCTGCCATAAGAGTAGGTGATACAGATGGGTGGAAGTCCTGTTCTGGTTTTCATTGTTTCTTTTCACTTATTAACAGTTTGGGCTTCATTATTGAATGTGAATATCAGTAAATCCTGTTTTTCGCTAATCTTTAATTAAAATTTAGTCACAAAAAAGTGGAGATTTTCATTAGTTGAAAATGAATGACATGGGCAAGGGTGCTGGTATTTTTATTAAGTTATAATGACCTGTAATTTATGTTCCTTTACTTTTAATCTTGAAAGCTTGTGCTCCATTGCATTTATTGTTCTCTTGTCATTTTAGGGAGATATGTTTTCTTGAATAGCTAGTGTTTATACAAAAAGAATTACAACAGTTTATTTAATTATTTCCTACAATTTTTGAATGTAGTAAATTTGCTTCTTCAAGAAAACATTTGCCCTATTTAACCATTTTGTAATGTACTTTAAAATAGTTAATAAAATAAAGTGAGTCTTCAGAAGAAGAATGAATACCACATGAAAAAGTGAAAATTTCCTAATCGGCAAATGATTTTAACCAGTAAAGTAAATCTTTTGATGTTACCTCACATCAATATGTTGAAAATGCTGCTTGGTGTGTGTTTGCATTGCAGATGTGAAAAATCAATATTACAGGTGCATGCAAAATATTTAATGTATCTTGAAAGTATAAGCATTTTAAATGTTTACAGTTCCTAAGGAATTCTACAGAAGCTTAGGGAGTTCTGCAAAACCTTTTCTACAGCAAATGCCATGGATTAAGAATAACTTCATAGACATTTTAAAATTCAGTCGAGGGCCTTTTTTTAATCCATTCAGCAATTTCAGGAATTGCTTTGACTCTGTCTTTCAGAAATAACAATTGAGTATATTCTTCTGCAAAATTCTCCTTCAGTTTATTCAGTGTGGTAAAACAAATTTCCCAGTAAAGGTCGGCCCAAGTAACCTGCAATATGAAAAAAATAATTAATTAACAATAGACTATTGTAGGATCAAGCTGGCATTATCTTTTAGGGGGTGGCACATTATAGCTTTAGAGAACAACAGAAAAGACTTGCAGGCTTTAAATGACTATAATTTTGCCAAAACATGTTGATAGTGTAGAATTCACAGTTTATTCTAATTAATTCTTTGGTTGTGTACAACTGTGTATTCACTAACAAAGTGTTTTACATTTTGCTGATATTACAGAACTGGCGGGGTTGTTAAGATCTAACTCTCATAGTCTGTTCTACAATTTGAAAGCTATAGAATCCGGCAATGGCATTCAAAAACAAGATCAAAGAGATAATTTGTACCTTCAGCAAGGATGACTAATGATAAGAGTAGTTGGTCACAAACCCCACATTTCAGAGGGGTGGCATGGTTACAAGCAGATTTGTGTAATGCTCAAGTTGTTACTTTTTAACAGAGGCTTAGATGAAATTAGGCCAACACCAAACCCTACTGCATTTTCCCCTCTTCCATCTGTTTATAAAGGCAACCACACCAAAATATGTTGAAATACGAGCTGGTTGTGTGTATAAAACAGATCTGTTATTTATATGTGTATCAGTCCTGTATTTAGCAATTATTATAATCTGTATTTGTATTTTAAATGAGAATTGTTCAATATGCTCTGTGCCTCTGCTTAGTGAATAGCGCTATGCAAAAAATAAGTTGTTGTAGTTGTTTTAAACTCAATATCTATATATATAATTCACTAAGGCAAGACAACCATGGAAAGCACGCCGGAAGGGGCGTGGATTCACTCAGCCTCCGACAAGTAAGACACCGATGGCGCACACAGGAAGGAGCCACGCCCACCAACTCCAAGACCATTGGATACGACAATAACTCGCAGAGCCACGCCCACCAACTCAGACACGACGACACAGGAGAAACTGCGTCATTTATGTGTCGTAGAGGCCACATGCACCTGCATGCTGACTGTTCATAGAGACATGTTTCTCGCGGAGGTAAATCGCCATATGCAGCGTGTAAAACGGTTTGTGAGGGGTATCCCATGGGATCTTTAAAACAATCCTTTACAACTGAGGTTAAAACACAATGAAGTAAGCAGTCTTTAAAAACCGAGTTTTGGTTACGACCTTACGCACGCGTGCACCATAGCAAACTGTTTTACACACTACATACAGCAATTTGCATCCGCGACAAACATGCGCCTTCTTAGATGCTCCTGCAGAAATGTGGAAGACGTTTCCCTGCCCACTAATACTCCTTTTTCACCAGCCCGCTTCTACCCTCGCTCTCTAGGCATTCACACTGCCTGCCCATGTGCCCGGACGCAAAAACTCACCGACCACCCAGTTAGCCCCTTTCATCTGTGCTCGGAGTCCACATGCACGTCTAAGCCACGTTGACTTTTCATCATTCTTTTCGGTTTTGACACCCGACCGCGTCCACCATGAAAAACCATGCGAAAGGAACAACGAAGCCCCGCCCAGAAACTCTACCCCTCCTCCCATGTGCTCAGGAACGCACCTCAGACCACTGCCCACCAAATCAAACAGCTTTGATTTGGTCTGTGCTGCGTTCCAAACCCAGCTGTGAGCCACGTTGACTATTCTTTTGCCCTCCATGGCTACCGCTTCAAATTCATGGAAATGGAAACAACACTTCTTTCAATGTTATAGAAATTCCTGCTTCAGGTAACTGTTTGTTTCTGTCAGTCAGGTTTTTTTGGAGAAATGTCATTGACGAAACTGTTGCTCTCAAACTTCGTAACATGGCTGTTAAAATTGTTTGCCAACATTGGGATAACTTTGGTGACGTGGTGTCCGTTGTTCTTAGTCACAGAGGCATTGTTATAAGTCTGCTCAACAATACACTGATTACATGAATACGTCTGGAGTCTATGGTGGCGAGGCAGAAATTGTGGCAATGTCCCAAATCCTTCCAGCTACTATCAGCATTTACTTCCAAGAACGTCCTCATGCCTCTCCTCGAGTTTACAATCCGGCCCAGTGTCTCTTCATATCCTTGCTCTTTAGCGGTCCTTTGGATCTTGGGCATTACAAGGTTCTCATGCCTCTCAAATACCCATGTGATTACCTTCTGGTGACATCTTTTGACTCTGTCGATATGTGCACACAGCGTGCACACCCACTTGCTCACCACACTAATGTGGCGTCACCTGCCCACTCTCCTCTTCCTGAAAAACATTTAAATACACCCTCCCCTGAACACACGCATTCCACACAGGACTTTCAATGCACCTTTTGTTCTAAAAGCTTCAGAGTGCACAGATATCTGAAGGCACATTTGAAAAAACACAACACTAACCAAGTGATGCAATTTGAAAATTGCCAACAATGGTTCGAGACAACTCGCGCTCTCAAAAAACACGAACTCATTCCACTCTCACCTTCAATTGCACATTTTGTAACGAGGACTTCACAGGTGAGATGAATCTCCACAACCATATGCAGATCCATTCAACGCAAAGATTTGTATGCAAAATTTGCGACAAACACTTTCACGCACGCAGATACCTTACTAACCATCTCAAAACACATTCCCTGATGAATTCTTTTCAGTGTCAACACTGCTCCAAAACCTTCACACACCAGAAATATCTCAAAGCACATTTACACACCCACTCCACTGAACGAACGCATTCCAAAAAGATCTTTGAATGCACAATTTGTTCAAAAACGTTCCGACTGCAGAGATTTCGCAACATGCATTTAAAAACACATTCCACTGAATGTATTATGCAATGTGAACATTGCCAGCAATGCTTCGACACAACTCATTCTAATTCCCTTCAGTGTCAACACAGCACTAAATCGTTCATGCACAAACATCGCATTCACTTTTCTGCAGCTTTTCAAGAAGATACTGCCTTTCACGTCCAAGAACATAACCTACCGCACTATGTGCTTCTTGCAATGCTCTTCATTGGCCAGCAGAGGTCAACAATCTGCTGAGGCTACCAGTCAACATTTGCAAAAGGAATGTAATAGCGCTTGCAGTGACATTTTGTTGCTTCAACTAGACAACATGATACGCCAGGTTAATCCCTACGCAAAGTCTTACATGCAAATGCATGACATTATCACTCACGGTTACTCTGTTACTGCTATACGAATGTTGTTCATGGAAAATCCAGCTCTGGATAGGAGAAGGTATAACTCCCCGTCCTGTCAAACTGATCGTGCTGCTTTGTAGGTGAAGACGGGGAACCTCCTGCACAACGCAACATTTGCATATATCCAAGGGGAGATGCTTGCAAGCGTATCTCTGTTCTCAATATGAACTGTGACCCCATGGTTTTTCCACTGCTATTCCCTTTCGGAGATCCAGGCTGGCACATACAATTAACCCATGTTGAGTAAAAGGGAAACGCGAAAAGAACGCGAGCCACACAGCTCCAATTTTATGCTTTCAGGCTTGCCATGAGATCTTCATTTAGTGTCTTGCATTCCAGTGGCAAACTCTTCCAGCAATACATCGTCGACACATCTGTCAGAACAGAAGGCGCGCGTCTACATTTCCTTCGCTCACATCAACAACATTGGTCTGCCAGTTTTCAGTCACGGATGATTGTGTGTTGGTTCGTTCCGTGCATTGTTAAAATGTTGCATTTCTTGCTGATTTATTACATTACCGATTTTTCAAAAGATAATTTTCTCCCTGTGCTTAAAAATCATTAAAAAACTGGCCTGATTATGCGGCGTATGGTATGCCGCGGGTTGGCTAGTATTACAAAATAGCAGATATATACTGCTATTTACAAACACAGCAAACAAATAAGATGTGCACCCCCAAAATCACCCCCAGGCAACATATACTTTGTAGCTGTGTATATTTCAGGTTGCTGTAATCAAGCAGCTACTGATTTGGCAAGGTAGGATTCAGCATGAGCCAAACATGTAAAAGAAATTCCTCAGTCCAATAAAGTTTATTTTAAAAAAAGTTTTGCGAAAAAATTTAAAAAATAACAAATCAGAAAAATTTTCTATCAATTTAACATTATGTAACTAACAAATGGTTCTTACATAGAGTCCAGAATGTCCTTACTGTTAGTGCTGAACTATGTACTAATTCTGTAAATAATAGTTAGGTCCATAAATATTTGGACAGAGACAACTTTTATCTAATTTTGGTTCTGTATATTACCACAATGAATTTTAAATGAAACAACTCCGATGCAGTTGAAGTGCAGACTTTCAGCTTTAATGCAGTGGGTGAACAAAACGATTGCATAAAAATGTGAGGCAACTAAAGCATTTTTTTAACACAATCCCTTCATTTCAGGGGCTCAAAAGTAATTGGACAATTGACTCAAAGGCTATTTCATTGGCAGGTGTGGGCAAGTCCGTTGTTATGTCATTATCAATTAAGCAGATAAAAGGCCTGGAGTTGATTTGAGGTGTGGTGCTTGCATGTGGAAGATTTTGCTGTGAACAGACAACATGCGGTCAAAGGAGCTCTCCATGCAGGTGAAAGAAGCCATCCTTAAGCTGCGAAAACAGAAAAAACCCATCCAAGAAATTGCTACAATATTACGAGTGGCAAAATCTACAGTTTGGTACATCCTGAGAAAGAAAGCAAGCACTGGTGAACTCAGCAACAGAAAAAGACCTGGACGTCTACGGAAGACAACAGGGGTGGATGATCATAGAATCATTTCCATGGTGAAGAGAAACCCCTTCACAACAGCCAACCAAGTAAACAACACTCTCCAGTGGGTAGGCGTATTGATATCCAAGTCTACCATAAAGAGAAGACTGCATGAAAGTAAATACAGAGGGTGCACTGCAAGGTGCAAGCCACTCATAAGCCTCAAGAATAGAAAGGCTAGATTGGACTTTGCTAAAGAACATCTAAAAAGCCAGCACAGTTCTGGGAAAACATTCTTTGGACAGATGAAACCAAGATCAACCTCTACCAGAATGATGGCAAGAAAAAGTATGGAAAGAGCGTGGAACAGCTCATTATCCAAAGCATACCACATCATCTGTAAAACACAGTGGAGGCAGTGTGATGGCTTGGGTGTGCATGGCTGCCAGTGGCACTGGGACACTAGTGTTTATTTATGATGTGACACAGGACAGAAGCAGCCAAATGAATTCTGAGGTGTCTGCTCAAATCCAGCTAAATGCAGTCAAATTGATTGGGTGGCGTTTCATGATACAGATGGACAATGACCCAAAACATACAGCCAAAGCAACCCAGGAGTTTATTAAAGCAAAGAAGTGGAAAATTCTTGAATGGCCAAGTCAGTCACCTGATCTTAACCCAATTGAGCATGCATTTCACTTGTTGAAGACTAAACTTCGGACAGAAAGACCCACAAACAAACAGCAACTCAAAGCCACTGCAGTAAAGGCCTGGCAGACCATTAAAAAGGAGGAAACCCAGCATCTGGTAATGTCCATGAGTTCAAGACTTCAGGCTGTCATTGCCAGCAAAGGGTTTTCAATGAAGTATTAGAGATGAACATTTTATTTCCAGTTATTTAATTTGTCCAATTACTTTTGAGCCCCTGAAATAAAGGGATTGTGTTAAAAAAAATACTTTAGTTCCCTCACATTTTTATGCAATCTTATTGTTCAACCCACTGAATTAAAACTGAAAGTCTGCATATTAACTGCATCTGAGTTGTTTCATTTAAAATTCATTATGGTAATGTACAGAACCAAAATTTAAAAAAAGCTGTCTCTGTCCAAATATTTATGGACCTGTGCATCATTATTTGGAATACAATAAAAACACACATGTTTGATATTTGGACTAAAGTCTTCCCACATTATACACTTCACGTCATAACATGGAAAGTTTCTGTTTTAGGTACATGTTCAGCATTTTTTCCCTCACATTTCCTGTCATCCTACATTTACCCAGATCTTTGTAGACATGGAACACACATGAAATGTAAGTATTCCAAATAATGATATATTTGCCCTATACAACTTCAGACAACCTAATGGCCAGATAAAGAGACTTCGGCTGCACCGGTGGGGGAATGGGATAGCAGGCTGCTTTTTTTGATTGACACATTTGCAAAACAAGGACACTGATGGAGAGATATGAAGGAATTTAAGGTGGCTCGGAATTACGGCTTTTATCGTAGGCTTCAGGGATTCTAGTGTTAATAATGCAATTGATTTTCCCCACTTTTGCAAAGTGCTTGTCGTTATAAGAACTAGCATAAATTAGTCCTTTCAATTAAGTTCAGAAGCTTTCAGACTTCTTTTGAGGCATGCCCCTTCCATAAGGAGCACCATGAACAGGTAAATTTCAAACATTTACTACTATCCTTCTTGGTTGGTATTGCAAATTCCATCACTGAAGTTAACTAAAGGGTCCACTCAATGTTGATGTTTGCAATAATGATTCAAAAGTTGAAAGTCCAATTGTATCATTCACTTCCACTTTATATAGTTTAAAGTGCATACGGACAAAAACTACAAGTTCCAGAAGTCACTGCATATATGTTCAAAACCTGTTTAAAGACATAGACCCTCATTTACATACCCTGGGCAGTTTTCATTATGTGTGGCAAAACACCGTGGAGCACTGGCTAAAACCCTGAATAATTCATAACTATCTTGTACCAATTGTTTTAAAAAAACTGATAGTAAACATTAGGTCTGAATAGATATCAATGGTGGTGTTTTCTTGTCCACTTCCATCCTCTTTCCTATCCTTTTCTTTCTTTTCTTTGTCTCATATTGCCACCAGCTGTTTGTCCAGAGTTATATCCACATTTTTAAAATCTGTTTGGTCAAATTCTTTTAACATGTTTTACAGGATATTCAGAGTTACTTGCCCTGGATTTATGACCCTTTGTCCAAAATTTGAGTCTATTATGTGCCATAGAGATTGTTGTCCTTGGCTGTTACACAGTCTGGAATCAATCATATACTCAGATAAGGCTGCATATGCTGCATTCCAAAGGGAAGCTTATTCAGAAAAGCTGAGACTTTTAGCTGGCGATGAAATTGTTTGACAAGTTTGCTAAGCCAGGAATTTGGTTCCAGCCTGGCAAAAATGATAATGCCAATCTGTCCTACAATGTGAAGTTGTGCATTGGCAATGCACAGATTTATGCAAATGAAGGACCTATATTGCTCAGAAGCAGGGGTAAATGCTCTAACTGCTGTCTACAGTTGTTGTAGCCTTTGGTTGCTGTGGCATGCGGGAAAATAGAACTGGCCAAAACACAAGTGCCATGAGCAGAAGTAGAAGAAAACAAGCTGGCAGTAATTGAAGGCCAAAGGCTAATCCAATCAGCCAAGAGGTACAGTCAGTTCTGCTTGTGAATGCCCAATAACTAGATAATAAACTGTAAAAGGCTTCAGCATGCTAACAAATGTGAGACTCCAAGCCCACTCCCCATGGCAGCAACAATGGTACCTCTCTTCCAGGTAAACTAAAAAGTTATTTGTACAATTTGATGCACAGAACAGGGAACCTGTGAGAAAAATCAGACTTCACACCAATGAACAGGTACTTTGTCTAACCTGGTGGTGGAGTAGTACTCAAATAATTTAGTGTAAAAGTAAAAATAACTTGAGCAAAACTGTACTCAAGTAAACGTTGAACTACTCCATTGATCTTTCTACTTAAGTAAGAAAGTTCTTCCTTGAAAATATACCTTTAAAGTAATAGCACTTGTTTAATGTATTCCCTAATTCAACAGTATAATACGGCATTAGGTGTGCCTACTGAATTTATATTTTGTTGAAACAAAAAAGAGAACAGGTTGTGCCATTTTAGTTAAAAATGTGCAGATTATGCTACTTACAAAACCAGACCTTCATGTCCTAGAGTGTCCAGACAAAAAATCCTCCACTAACCAACACCCACTCACTGCCCCCATTATGAATATTCTACAAATAATTCGGAGTCCATATCAAGGACAGGTTGAATTGGTCTTGGAATACAGACACATCAAATAAGAAAGGGCAAAGCAGGCTGTTTTTCCTCAGGAGACTGTGGAATGTGATATCCTTCATATCTTCTACAACTCTAGTAGTGAAGGAGAGAATTAAAACAATTAAGTGCCATTATGGCAATTCTGCACATTTTATCTCTAACATACAAACAACTGAGTATTTTCAAACAACAAATTATTCTATTACATACTATTATATATTATATATCTGTCCATCGAGCTTCTATAAAAAGGCAATTTTCCCCCTAATATAATTTCACCTTTTTTGTTCATTGCAGGGTCAGTACCGAAATAAGTTTAGCAGGTGGGGCACTGGATTTTCCTGGGGACTAATGAGCGATTACAGTAGAAATAAAGTGTATAGTATTTTTGATTTACAGCAAATGTGCCTAAGAGTGTATAAGCAAGAAAGACAAGTGCAAACATATCTTTTTCATACAGAGTGCAAAGCTGCAGGTTCATATGATAATAAAACTAAGGCAGGTTGTATTGATCAAAGGTGTGGCACTGGCACACATACAGAAAAGCAACACACATCACTCAATGTACATCATTGTGCAACAGGAGATCACAAAATGAAACAAAATAGAAAAATGTAAAAAATATATAAATAGTTCAGATTACCACTGCATACCACTATGAAAAGTTGTTAATACTGAGCTATTTAAAGTAAAAGTGCACCAGGCTGATGTGCAATATCACTTTGGCAGTTGTTAAATCACTGAACTTACCTTTTTAAGAGGTGAACTTGAAGAGTCCATAAACTGAACTTCAGTTGAAGCAATTTGCTCAAAATTTCTCTTTAATTTTTGCTTTCATTGCACCACTGGGCTCTTGCTTTGAATGGCCATCCATTTTCTGTTTTATGGCATGATAACACAGCAAATGTTCGATGTCATACAACCGACTTATTAGAAACCTGCTCTAATTGTGCCCCGCTCACTCTTATTATTGTTTTAAAAGTTTTTTCTATTTATGTCTCTTTGGACAGGTTTATATTCGTGAGGATCAAAGCGAGGCAGTGGTGAGAGCTGCAAAGTATGTTGCTGTGAGTGTCTGTACTGTCAATAAAAACTTGGACTTCTCCTGTTATTAGATTTTTTTTTCTGCCACATGCAAAGACCCCTTTATGAGAAGGGCCCCAAGGTGTGTGCCTGAGTCACACTGATGGTAGATTTGGCAATGCATAAATTTATTGGTTTACTATTATGTTTATGTATTCTGTTTAAAACAAATTCAATAAAAAATGGTACAAAAATATTAATACAATCTAATATAAATGCAGTTTTACAATAGCTATGTTTGTCCAAAACTCCCAAGTGTGACACATGTTCAAATAATTCCATAGTCCACATATCTTCAGTTTAAAGGTTGTGATAAAATTCAAAACAAAATAGCTGGGAAAAAACTGATATTACAAAGAAAGGAAAAGTTCTTGTTTAAAGAAGGTTATGTTTATGTCTTACCTATTTTGCTTCATTTTTCTCTGTATATGGTCATATAGTCATAGTTTGATATGTTAATAAAATGTTTGTAAAACAATCAGGAGACAGGAAACTGTATGCCAATGTTCTGTTTGTCCATGCTTCTAGCAGTGAGGCTATTTCCTAACTGGCTTAATTAATACTCTGTTTTTACAGGAATAGCTAAGAAAGCTCTATTACATACTAACTTACAGGGGAAGAAGATTACAATATAATCAAAATAACTGTGATTCTAATATTCTATTGAAATTAGGAGGCATGTGTGAATTTAACATTTACTTTCTAAGATTGACTTTTACAGTTTCTCTGTTGCAAGTGTATGATGAACAAGAAAGTGATCAAAGTTAAGAGTTCTTATTCGCCAATGATGATTTAGCACTTAATAGAACAAATCATGAATCAGAATGGCAGTACTTTCACTTGCACTTTAAACATTCAAGCATAAGAGATTGACTGCATCATGCAGGTGCTTTAAACCTCTAAACCAGGGATTCTTAAATCCCTGGACACAATCTAGAAAATCGGCATTATACAGGGACCTAAGAGAAGGATTATTATAATAGTGACACCCAAGTCACATGCAACAAATAACAATAGCATATAATAAAATGGAAATGTTTGCTTTCAAGTATATTTTTTCACATGAGTATTACCAAAAAAAAGAGAGAGAGAGAGACTAACGTATTGTTAAAACAACACTCCCTTTATCTATATTCCAAATCTGTTTACTCAAAGAAGGATGATGGGGCAGCAAGAGCCTATCCCAGCAACCATATGGTGCAAGGTAGGAATGATCTCTGGACAGGATGCCATCCCATCATAGGGTGTACACACACTAGGATCTGTTCAGCAGTTCCAGATCACCTAACGTACTTGTCTCTGGATTGTGGGAGGAAACCAGAACAACAAAAGGAAACACATACACACAGAGCACCTGGGGCTTGAACTTAAAACAATTATTATCATTCAAAACAGGAGCAGATTTCTGAGATGCATCACTGCCAGTGGAATTGCTTAGTTGAAGGTTTAGTAAAGCTGAGATGAATAAATTCCTGGGGTGTGTCCCAAGAATATGACGATTTTTGAAAGCACAGTATGAAAGGTCACTTAACTTTTTAATTTGACTCATGGCATCAATTAATGAATGAAGAAGCTAAAATATTAATTAATCAAAGCAGACTTTTCACCTTTTGTTGAACAAAATTTAAGAAAACATGATTTTAAAATGATCTCCAACATTAACAATACATATATCTAAATGAGTGTGCAAATAGTTTGAAATATTCCAGTTTTCATTTAACAGTTTAATTAACCAAAAAAAAAAGAAGAAACTAAATTGTTCCTAATATATATATATACATACTATGTGTACTTTAAACAGGTAATAGGAAAAATCTTTCTGAATAATTAAGTGAACAGTCCAGTTTAAAATGTTTAATTCTACTAACATCATATTGAATGTCTACTGCTTCTTTCACCTTCATAATATTTTCTGGTGTTCTTGCAGTTCTCAGTGTTCTAAGAAACAAGTATTTTATACTACTAGCAAATTGATATTTATTAAGCTACTTTAAAATGTGTCAAGAAAGAATTCTTCTTTACCAAGGCATGTTAATACAAAGTTCTGTTTGCACCTCACTTGCAGATTTAGATTAAATGTATGCAATAAAGTTGAACAAGTAATGATGAACCAACCAGCTGTCAAAGATGACTGAAAAATTTAGCATAAAACACTGCCACAGCACTGTATATGCTGTCACTGTGTAGCTCATCTATGTTTCGCATTATGTTAATTGAAGTTGATATTTTAATGAATTCTGAGGAAGATTTTTTATTTCTGTAGGGTGATTTTTTTTTTCAGAAACCTCACATTTTGTGGAACACAGTAAAACCCTTTCATTAATCAAACTGTGGAAAAGAAATATCAAATCTATAAACTTTACCAGTATGCACCAGTAAGTCACCATTTGCTGTCTGGTAGATAGCACAAAATAATCACTTTATCAACAGCTTTTCTCTGTGTTTAGCCTTTTGCCCCATCATAGCAATATTTATTGACCACCACTTTTACTTTTTTAATCACCTTACATCAAAGAGTTAAAAGAATTAAAAATGTTCAACACCTCTTAAAGTTGGTTGTTTTTGAATTACTGTATGTTTTAAATCTTTTGTCTAAGGAAAAGTCTGAATTGTGCTAACCACCCACAGAGCTGATGAATAGTTGTTTGTAATTTTCAAAAATAAGGAGCTGATTATCATTCGAAAACCATATTAAGCAGTATTACGTTTGAAATTGAATAAAACATCTTGCAATGCAGCAGAAACTGAATTTAGCAAAATTCATTTTAAAACCCTCATAAGAAGTCCTACATCATTTGTAATTCCAGGTGGTGGTGAACGGTTGCTTAAATATCCAGTAAATATGGTGATGGATGCCATTATGATTTTTATTATTCATTTAAATATGCTACAAAGAAAATAATTAGTACTATATACTTATTCTCAGTTCCTCAGTCCATGTTTATAAGAATCCTATTCAAAGCTGTGGAGACAAGTAGGCTCTGGTGCCATTCTATCACAGAACTCATGCCCGTGACCACTCCATTTAACCTATCACATATACACATATTTGGAAAAAAGACTGGCATGCCTGAAAAAAAACATGCATCTGCCATAAAACCAGTGTTTGGGCTGAGAGCTTTGGATCAGTGCCGCAGTTAACACAGCCTGCTTGTTCTCAAACAATACTTTATGAATTAATATAGGTAAAAATCTACTTACCGACTCTCCAACAAGCCATGTCTTCTCTCCAAGGGCCTTTGTTAAATTTTTCATCAGCACTGGACTGTGAATTAGGAAAAGCTCTTCTATTTGTTTTTCCTGCAGTTGAAAAAAAATTATCTCACTAGCACAGCAAACACTGAGTAGAAAAAAAGATTAAAAGAAAATGTAGCTTTAGAATTTTGTCCAGACATTGTATTAATTATTTTTACATATATTTTTATTTATATATTTTTTTTTGTGCAATTCTTGCAAGGTTTGATTGGTGTGTTTAATTTTTCTCCAAGTTGCACCTACCTCCCCGGGAGCTTACACTTTTCCAATGTCTTGTGTGTTTTGTGTAAGATGTAAATTAATGAATGGTCTTGACTCAATTATGTAATGGAATAAGAAAATACACAAAATAGTACAATCATGCAGAATAATCGTAGTAAAAATAATGCAATGTTTATTCTTTTTTTGTTTGATATAATTCAACATATTTTGTCTGTTAATGATAACAATAATAATAATAACAAAAATAATAAATGCCAATACTAGTAATGATAAGAATACAGTATTAGCTGTTCTTCTTTGGAGACTTGTATGCTGAAAATAAGAAGATGTAGTATTGGCTTTCTGTATTTAATGGAAGTTGTGTAGGGGGTAATAATAAGAAGAAGATTAAGAATAAAAAAATAATAAAAAGAATAAATAATTAAAAATAAATAAAAAGAAAAAGAATGAATAAATATAAAAGGAATAGAAATAATAAAATAAAAAATAAGCATAATATAAATATAGTATTAGCTATTTTATTTAACACAGATTGTTTAGATTAATGATGATAATAACTGAGCTGTCTTGTTTTGTGCACATTAATGAAGGAGTAGTGTTTAATACTTACTTGGTTTTTGTTTTGTGCAAATTGATTTGGTGGAGGAGGATGATAAAAATAGACTACTAAAAGACATGCTAACAATAGCAAATTATAGTATGAAAATGTATTGTGCAGTAGTAGTAGTGTTGCTTGTATCGGTAAATAATTGTAATAATAATGGTCTTATTAATATAATGACAGTAATACTAATACAGTTGTTTTGTGTGCTTTTTCTCTTACTCTTTCAGAATTACTGGCTTTTTTTTTGCAGCAGCAGCTGATCTATTGTTTAGATGTGAGTCTGTGTTTGTGTCAACAGGAAAATTGCTAATATAACCATTTCTTTCTTTAATTGACGTACTGGTTGACTGCATTGTTTTAATAGATCGTGCATCACTTTCATTGTTAATGTAAGTACTCATAGGGTAACATTAAATAAAAAAAATATTTTTATAATATTAGTTTGATGTATATTGTCTTCATAAACGTGGTGGTTTCTTGTTTTTACTTCTTTCTTTTTTTGCTTGCTTGCTTAGACCTTCTTTTTAAAAGTCAGTTGAGTAATTTTATGCTCCAGTTTTTCTTGGTTGTATTATTATTATCATCATCAACACTATCCCAAGCAGTTAAGTTTAGACTATGACACCACACGCTTCATATTTTGTTTATATATCTGGTTATGTGCCTAATCTAACAATCTCTTCATTCATCTAGTTTATTCAACATGGAATACATGCCAGAGTTCTGCCGCAAGGCCAAATGGTGAACTGACCTTGAAAGTGTCATTTGATGCATCCCAGATTGCTCTAGAGTACCATCTGGTCAGTTTTGGGCTGTTCATTCACTGACTCCATGTTGGCAGTTTTTCAGACCTCCAGATTGTACAGTACTGGGGACAAACATTTAAATAGTTGATGAGACATGATGTAGGCTACACCATCATGGTGTGGGCAACAAACCAAAGGGAGCGCAAGGGTGGCAGGTCTCTGACAGCTCAACCACAAACAACAAAAATGCTCTGGAGGCCTATGCCTGCCTCTTTCCTGAGGTGCAATCAGCCACGGGTGAGAGACTGGTCGGCAAGTCCCAGAAATAGAGCAAGAGGCCCATCTGCTTCTGCAACCACAAAGACATGACTTTTGAGGCCCTGTAAGATTTGGCAGATTGGGAAGCAAAGAGGTGAATGGTATTTGGTGTGTGAAGGGGAGAGGAGAGTGAATGAGTGAGTGAGTGAGTGAGGGACAATGCTAACATTTGTGCACCTGTAACCCATACCGCTTTTCTGTTACATTAAGTGGATCTAGTTCCAGAAACTTAAAAAGGCCAGCCTCCATCATTCCTGATGATGTACTGTATAGAGCTTGAGACAGGTAAGTGAAAGTCATACAAGGCAGGTGATAGGTTTGTGTGTGTATACACATATATATATATATATATATATATATATATAAGCATGCTAACTTCACTGACCAGACATTTGCTTTTCCTGTGCCCAGTTTCTGTGGTTAACCTGATGCATCTCTCTCTCTCTTTTTCCCTGCCACAGGGTGTCCTACAACAAACAGCTCATCGGCCAGATACATGAATACACACTGAGAAACAGGACCACCTGTCTGTGCAGATATTTGCTGGAAGAGCACATAAGATCCTGGATGTCATGGTCAACACAGTACCTATAAATGTGCACCAAGTTCTTGGCTCATGGCGTCCCACCACCTGCTGTGCCCACTCCCCCCTTGCCAATGACCCCAGTGCCAGGTGGAATCTGGTTGTTGTTGATGTGTGCTAGGGAGGTGACCATGTGGCTGGAAGACACCAAGGCCCAGATTACCTCCTTCTTCAGCTCATTCTTGAAGATGACACCGATCGCCTGCCCGTCCATTCCTGTAATCCTTCCCTCTAGCGTTCTCGCATCCGAGCCGATGGTTCTCTCCCTTTCCTCAGGTGACCAAGAATCTTGCCGGCATGGGAGTCTGGGTGATAGCATAGGTAACAAGCATGGCCTTATCCTCATCAGCATCCTAACCGCTAACAAGGGTGCAGGCTTGCACCCCATGGCTGTAAGGATTCTGCAATGGTACAGGGAGGCCAGCGTTTCCCCTCCTCAGGCTCAGTACGTGGAATACGACAGCTGTTCCCTTGTGGGAAAATCCAAGGTGGCATCCATGTTCCATGAGTGGAATTGGCAAGTGGTGCAGCTCGACGTGTTGCACCTCATGCAATGCTTTGCAGCAGGTGTTACCACAGAAAGCCACCCAATGTACTTCCTATTCATGGGGCATCTCTCCTTCACCATTTTTGAGTGGGATGAGGGGAATGCCGCCCAGCTTTACCAGGCCTTAGCCACCGAGTCTGTGAAAGGACCTAGGGGCTCCCACATCAGTGACATATCGCTTAAGGATCTGTCCCGGCATTGCAGCCACTGCACGTGTGGGCAGTGAAGACTGAGGAGATGCTGTAGCCTTTAGGGTTGCCAAAAATACCATGGGCATCCTGCTGCTGGACCATGACAAGATCCAGGACCACCTCCACTATATCCAGGACTCGTCTGATGTATACCTGTACATACAGACCATGCAGCTGGTCAAATGGGGGATCACACTGCTAGTGTTAAGTGTGCATTGGGCTCCTCTTCCTTGAAGTCTTTCCACCTGGACTCACTTCATACATGATAAGGATCCAGAACCTGTCCTCTCTCTGTGTCAGGGAGGGTGAAGGAGACATTGTTTTTCTTTCTTTTTCTCACTGTGTCTATCTCTCTACAACTTTCTTTCTGGCACTTCAGTGAGTGTGACTCACTTCCTTGAATATCTTCTGGAAGGGCACAGCAAAACGAGGACCGTGCAGTCTAAACTGCTACAGTGGCCATCTCTAGCCTTCCTTCTGTCTGCTTGGCATGAAGCTGTTTGAGGATTACACCCAGTTGCAAACTACACTGGAGAGGAGGGTGGCTATGTCTGTCTGTCTGTTTTTTTTTCTGTCATGTTGCCCATTTCACAGGACAGCATCTAGTAGCTCTTTTCTTAGACCAGTCAAGTGCTGGAGGAAGAGATAGGGATCCTGATGTTCCAGATGGGATCCAGGATGACAACTACTAAGAAAGTATTGACGAGGGCTTCCTGGAACTGGTAGAGGGAGACCATCTTTGGTCTAGAGGAGCACTTTGTCTCGCCGACCAGCAGATCCACATCATCATTATTGGAGTCTTCCCCTTGCACCCAGGCCATTTCCAGGGTGTGCCACAATTAGGTAAGTCTTTCAAAAGAAAGTATGCCCGTGGATTATCTCACAAGTTCCTCTCCCTCTTCCCACAGGATAGCTTGGGGCTTGATGGTGCCCCAAGATACCAACATGTGGTCAACCTGGCCTGCTGTCTCGTGGAGTTACATCACTATGCCTTCATGACACAGCACTAGCTGGCGGAGATCTGGGTATGATTACCATCCCATGGTAAGTACTTGCCTCTTCGACAGCAATAGCCTCCTTCCTTTTGTTCATATGTGTCAATGGCAGGACTGATTTTCTTCTCCCCTCTTCAACTGGTGCATAAGTAGCAAAGCTGCACAAATTCCCAAATGTCAGCGATGTTGTTCACCCCAAGGGAACCACCATTTCCGGCGTGAAGGTGAACCAGTGTCAGCGATCATGAGTGATTACTTCTGCATCCGGGAGAACATCCAGAGCAACTCGGTACTCTCACCCTGCACCAGCATCCAGGTATTCCCCTTCAATCGGCGCACCCTGATGCAGTGGAGGGCACAGATGAAGCTCTGGGCTGTAGGTTCCTTTGTGCCTTTCTTATCCTCTCTCACTTACTTTGTTTTGTGTTCCCGCAAGCACTACATTCACACTAGGGACATAGCACAGGAGCTCTGCCCCTGCCCAGTGTCTTGGTGCTGGCTTCAGAGCTCACCTCAGCCATGCGCCTACGGCCAGCGGGTCCTGAGCTAATGGCTGTCCAGCTTTTTCAGTTCACTGACCCACATGACCTGTCTGGTCAGATGACCTGCCAAGCTCTGGGCCCTGCGGACATGGTACAGTCCACCATTGGGTACCTACTACCCAGGCAGTCACTGCTATTCCTATGGCTCCTCCACCATCAACTCTTCTGTGTCACTCACTATGGCCTGGCAGCACAGGAAGAGAGACTGGAGTCAGAGGAGTGGGTGCACCAGCAAGGGATTCCCCTTAAGCAGAGGAAGAAAATGGAGGCCTTCACCTGCCAGCATTGTGGCAGTCCATAAACTAAAGCGTTCAACTGCAGCCGCTTTGGAGGGGAATCCTTTTGCTCCACTACTACTGGTAGGAAGGTACAGGAGTGGCTGCAGGAAAAAAAGAAGGGTGAAGCTGTGATGGTAGTAGAACCGTCACCAGGGGCCTCATGTATAACGCCGTGCGTAGAACTCGCACTATAACATGGCGTAAGCACAAAAGCCGAAATGTGCTTACGCACAGAAAAATCCAGATGCAGGAATCTGTGCGTACTCCAACTTCCACGTTCTTCCGCTACATAAATCCCGATCAGCGTGAAAACTAACGCCGTGCGCGCATTTTGTAACGCCCCAAATCCTCCCAGAATTACGCCTATTTGAATATGCAAATCAATATAAATCGCCCTTAAGCGCAGCCTTCTGTGAAAAGACAATGGGAAAAGCACGGGGGGAAACATAAGAATTTCAGCGAATACCAAGTGGAGGCAAAGGAAAAACATACTATTTGTTCAAATAAACCGTGGGATAATCAACAAAATGAAGTTGATCGAGTGACATAGCGTGTTGGAGAAACTTGAAAGCTCACATTCACAAAATCGCACAGTGCCGGAAATAAAAAGAAGTCACATATCAAAGTTGCCGTAAAAAGAAGAGTTGTAGCCCACTGTCTGAGTGTCATATGAAAGCTTATTAGGGTACAGAGAAAAAAGGCACACGGTAGGGAAAAAGCACGAAATGTCAACTTTAATCTCGAATTTTCCACTTTAATCACGTAGTTTATTTTGTCATTTAGTAGAACATTATAAACTTCATCTTAAAATCGTTTAATTAACCAGTTTCTCAAAATTACATCGTAATTAAAGTAGCACGTTAAATGCTTTGTTTTGTATTTGATCTTCTACTCGTATGTGATCTATGTGTGTGAATCACTACTTGCTTCTTAAACTGGCTCTCTTCCTCTAACTGGACACAGAGTCCATTACATTTGTGATATTACAGCTCTCTGAATAACTAAAATACTGAGATGTATACGTATACGTTTTGTTGTTGTTTGAGAGTTTAGGAATTTCCCCTCCTCTTTCAGAATAGTATGCACCTATTGCCTTTAGACGAATGTGTAGGAACTGCATAAAAAATCTTTTATGCCATTAGTTTGTCAGTCAGTGGTGAGGATAGGTGTCACTATTGCAATTTCCCCCATACCATGCTGCTGGCTGTTTTAAAGGTATTTTTTCAACTTTTTAAGCCAGGGTACCTCCTAGATTTTGGGAGAGCATCAGCACTGGTGTAGAGAGGTTTTGGCTGTTACTGAGCCATTGGATCAGTTATCTGACCTGTTTTCTTTCTACCGTTATATTTTTTTTGGCAGCTTCTGACTATGTGCATTTTTAGAGCTCTTGCCCATAGCAACTGTGCATGAAAGTTTTCTGTTATTTATTAATTTTTGTCATTTTTTTGTTTGGATACAACCATTTTGTTTTGCTTGATTGTTAAATATTATTTTTATGTATTATTTACCATTTAATGACACCTTTTTCTTGCAGATTTTTGTCCTTTATCTCACCAACAAATCCTGGGTTATGACTCGTCCTACAATAAACATCAGTAACTTTGGTTTCAAAACACTGTGTGCTTTATATGAGTGACAGGGCATCTTGAGTGCTGTCCGGCTATGAACAGCTAGCGGGCACTGACTTCAGACAGTGTATCATGACAGAAGCAGGAAGGGGCAGGGGGGTATGCCTTCTTCATCATTCGTCATCATAAATATAGGAGCCAAACTTGTCAGTGTAATGAAGAGTGTTGTCACTTGCAGTATACAGGTCCCTAATGTGTAGATTTTCAGGATGTTAGAGTAAGAAAAATATCTGCAGAAAATTCAAGCAGACCCATGGAAAATACTGCTAACTACAAGGTCACATTGTGACAAATACTATTTTTATTCATAAACAGGCCAATTAAGTGACAGCAGCACAAGTTAGCTGCCAAGTTGTTTGCGTTTTCCATTAGACTTAATCAAAGTCATTGTGCAACTATCCTTTACCTTAACTTCTTTATTCTTCTCATTCCAAGGAATCATAATTGTGAAGTCATTCATGCAGTCCACTAATGCATCTGTTTGAGCTTCTTCCAGACTGGTAGCACCAGCTAATCCTGTGTGAAGGTAGTTAACATAAAAATGCAGAAAAGTAAAGCAGAAACTGCAATAACTTATTAAGTGCAGCTTATGTTACAAGCCGTAGAAACTTATAGAAAAATGAACATGCAAACAGAATTAATGTTGAAATGACTGGGGCTCTGATGTCACAATCTTGCTCTTAAGTTGAATGGCAATATGCTGTTTAATTTAACAAACTGAATAGCTAGTAGGCACTGCCAAGTTAGGAAGAGCAGATTTCAGGTCTCCCTCATTGCTTCCCATTTTCCTTTGGATGACAATCAAATAATACTTTAGTTATGTTTTTAATGAACAGTTGCATGTAGGTAATATAGTGGGTCATTTTAATTGAACTTATTCTTAATACTGAGAAGAATAGAAGTTGTTTGAAATGCTGGAAATTAAATCCTATGAAAAGCAAGACATCCTGTGAAATGTGAAAACCACAGAGATGTTTGAGTGCAGGTATACAATAAATGCCCATGTAATATAGTGTGTGTAGGAACTCTTAATAATATCAACATGAATATATCTCCCCTTGGGAACCTCAAAGACAATGTAACATGTGTGCTCTTCCTCTGTTGTGATGGAGGGTAATTTATGTGTGTAAAAAAAAAAAACACCAGGCTGGTCCAGTTACATGTTGTGCCTTTACGGGAGCTCTGTCTTTCATTTTTTATTTACGACTATTATTTTACTACTGATGTTTTAAATGTTATCAGTTATTAATGTTAATATTTGTCCTTTGGTTTAATATTATTATTTTTAAATGAATCTTTAAATTAAATTGATTAGATGTTGCTGACAGTGTGCTGGACCTTTTCAAATGGCTGCAAGCTTAGTTTAAAAGAGTGTCCAACATCTGACAATGTACAGACTCTAAGAACAAACAAAAACAGGTATACTTTATTTGTCCCCAAAGACAAATTAACTTTACAGAAGCTCAAGAAAAAGAGCTGCTGCTGTCAATCGCAGGCTTGTTAGGTGGGAAGTAAGACATGATCAGATCTGCTCAGTTGTACTGCATGTTTACGTTTAAAGGCACTGGCAATCGAATAGAGCAAGTCCAGTTTGTTGCATCCACAAATCCAACAGACCAATTGAAGTTTGTTGGTTCCGATGTCCCTTGGTTACTACAACAGCCTTCTTGGGTCATAATGATTAGTTTCTTAAAATATTAAATAGTGTGAATCATTTCTGTTCCTCAGAATAAGTAAACATTTATTAGGATGATATAGCATATCTCCATTAGCAATAAGAAGGACAAATTCAATGACTGGATAACACATTTTAGTTTTAATAATGATATGCTCGCTCATTTCCAAACTCCCTTCTGCTTTTTCCACTCCATCTGATTTTATCAGGTGAAAACATCTGAAATAAGAAGTTTAATCTGATTCTCCACAATGACTCACCATGACGTGTGAAAAGTTCATCAAACTTATTTAAAGGCAATTAAACATTTCACATTTATGAAGACAGGCCAGTTCTGAGTATTTTCGGCCTTACTTTTATCCTTGCTCAATTTTCTTTCAGTCTCTCCTGTGATAAGGTGCAACAGGCAGCAGTGATAACAGTGGTATCTGTGGAATTCAGGAACATTGAATATATCCCACATAATGTTCTCAAAATCTCTTACATTCTTAATGTTATAGATATAGGAACCGATCATATTCTATCTATCTATTCTAACTCTATGTCAATTTTCAAGTTCCCAGCATGTGTTAATGGCAGTTGATATGAATGCATAGCTCGGGTCTGTATCAGTGATGAAAGCAGTGTATCTTCAATTTAAAAATTAATTTAAGATTTATAGTGACAAGTTAGAGACCTGATCTTAATAATAATTAATTGGTTAATATTCATTAAAAAAGCCAACCCCTACACCCCAACCCCCCAAAAAAAGGCAGCGTGGCAATGAGCTCCTGTAAAAGGCAGCCACCAGTGCGGAACCCATCAGGGATGTGGAATATATTATATATTTCCATTCTCACTAGGTAGCACTGTAATCGCCACCTAAGGAACCCTAATACACCCTATCAGAGGAGTGTGGAAAGGAGAAAGATTTGGAGTATGGATTAAAGTAAGGTGGAAAGGATTCAGTCCTTGCCTGACTCAATATGATGAGAAATGTTCAGTTGCTTTTATATAAGTTGTATGAACTGTTATTTCTCATGGCGTGGTAAAATACTGTGACATTTTGACCTGAAAACTGTTTTTCACCTCATATTTCATGTTCTTTTTTTAAGGCTGGATGGTTTTCATCAGACGGAGTAGAAAAAGCAGGAGGAGGACTGCAGATTTATGTTAATAAGTGATGGATAAAAAGGGAGCACATTATAAATTAAATGTGTGACTAAGACTTTGAAATGTGTATTGAATTTGTCTGCATTACTTTTCAAGTAAATAAGTTACGTCCTGGTAAATAATAACGTAATAAGTTATTGCGGTGGTTTGGCACCCTGCCCGGGATTAGTTCCTGCCTTTTGCCTTGTGATGGCTGGGATTGGCTCCAGCAGACCCCCGTGACCCTGTGTTCAGATTCAGCGGGTTGGAAAATGGATGGATTATCCTGGTAAATAATAACGTAATAAGTTACGTCCTGGTAAATAAGTCCTGGCTGACTTAGTAACAGTGATGATTCACTCTGTACTAGAGTTTGTTTGTTTTTTATTATTATAAGTATCATCTATCTATTCATATGTAATGCTGTCACAGAAAATTGGGTATAGTCCTAATTCACTACAACAGTAACAACAATTTAGTTCTTGTATCGCCCAAAATCACACAAGTAATGCCTCAATGGGCTTTAACAGGTCTTATTTCATGACGTATCCCCAAGATGGCAAGAAAAAGACTCCCAAAAAAAGAAAAAATACCTTTGTAGGATTGAAAAATGGAAACAATCTTGGGAAAGGCAATTCAGAAAGAGACAACCTTCCAGGTAGGTTGTGTGTGCAATGGGTGTGAAAAAATAGGGTAAATATAATACACAAAACAGAACACAAGCAATCTTCTTTACAAAGCTAGATGGCAAATATGTATCTGCCATTACCACTTCAGAATTATAGAATACTAACATTGAATATAGAATAGTAGTACAAACTACAGGGCAAAATGCAAATATAGAATATACTACTCACTAAATACAGAACTATCACATATGAAGACACAAATTTGTACAAATGCATAAACAACAAAGTAGAAACTAATTAACATAAATGAAAAACAACTTTATCTGCCTATTGGCTAATTGTAGAACCACTGCCAGATTATAGAAATCGAGTCGGACCACCCAGACACAGTCAAAATCCTGGAGACCGCCAACTAGCCACCTTCCTTGTACTGGCCATTCTACAGCTGAGTCAGTGCTAGGCCAGCCAATCTAATGAAAGGACTACTTCATGATTCCATTGCTCCTCATTTTGCAGAAGTCAATGCTACTACAAATAAATGCATAAATTAATTTCTCATTATCCTGCATATTTAGTAGATGCCTTAATTTTCCAACATTTTTAAGATGGCATAAGCATGTTTTGGATAGTTTTGTAATGTACACTTTAAATGACATGCTAAGACAAACATAACCCCTAGATTGCAGGCGAATTCAGTAAAACTAATGGTGATTCCAAATGAGTTAAATAATGACAAAATATTGTTGCAATCAGTATCATTACATCCAATAATTAACATTTCTGTTTTTCTGTGTTCAGTGACTCATCCATCCATTCCTTTAGCTCAATAGTACATCTAATTTAGGACAACATCAGAGAACTGAGAGTTATTTACATATGAGTAAAAACTAACATTGTTTTCCAATGACAGTAAAGGCCCCAGTACTGAACCTTGTGGGACACCATATCTGACATCTGTGTGTAATGATGGAGTACTGTCAGTACATTTCCCTACTTACTTTAATGGATTTGATAAATAAGAACTAAACCAGGCAAGGACATTAAACCAATGTTAGTTTCCAGCCTGTGTAGTAAACAGAATGTTCAATGGTATCAAATGCTGTGCTTAAATCTAACAACATAATTACATTGGAATTTCCTTCATCAGAAGATATCAGAATGTCGTTTACAACATGTTAGTGCTGTTTCTGTACTGGTGTGGAAGCCAGGCTGGAATTTTCTGAAATAAATTATTATCTGTCAGGCGAGACTGAAAACTATTGGCTATTTTTTTTTCAAGTATTTAAAGCAAGGGTAAATTTTAATTGGGTCTACAGTCGTGGCCAAAAGTTTTGAGAATGACACAAGTATTGGTTTTCACAAAATTTGCTGATTCAGTGTTTTTAGATCTTTTGTCAGATGTTTCTATAGTATACTGAAGTATAATTGCAAGCATTTCATAAGTTTATAGTTTTTTATTGATAATTACATTAGGTTTATGCAAAAAGGCAGTATTTACAGTGCTGACCCTTCTTTTTCAAGACCTCTGCAATTACCCTGGAATGCTTTCATGCAAGACTTTACCTTAGTCCTCAACAGTCCGATCCCTGTACCTATTGCAGAATATCAGTCTGTCTCTGTTGTTTTTCTTGGAGATAAGTAGCTTTTTTGCTGCCCTTCTTCATACCAGGCCATCCTCCAAAAGTCCTCACCCCAACTTTATGTGCAGATGCACGAACACCTGCCTGTTGCTATTCCTGAGTAGGCTCTGCACTGGTGGTGCTCCAATCATGGAGCCATAAATAAAGATTTAATTTTTAACATTTAATTATGACAAAACCCCATTGATTCTCTACTAAATAAAATAATGTTGAAAATATGTCATGTGCAGAAGTGTCAGTCCAGTATGCTGCTATAGTATCACTGAGGTATGTGTTTTGCTTTTATTTTGCTTTTTAATTAGTCCCAAACCCATACACTTATGATACCGAACAAAATCTAGAACAGTAGTCTTACCTGTTTCCTTAGCAAGATATCTTGCAATTGCAAGGCTCTGAGGAATAATTATGCCATCCACTTCCATTATAGGAAGTTTCTCAAATGGAATAGCTAGGGAATTAAACAAAAAATGCAAATTTTATTCCTTCATCACAGTATACTGTACTACTAATGGACACTTACTTTGTACAATCTATGCACTTACAATTTCTAACATTAGTAAGTTTCTCACAAATTAATAGAACTTTGAGCCACACAAATAAATACAAAATAATTGAAGTCAAATGAAAGATGAATGATATTTTACTTAATTGCACTATTCATCCACTGTGCCTTGGTTTGTTCAATATACCATGAAACATCCTTTACTTTTTGTGAAGACATCCTGAGAACAGAGTGGTGCCCTAAATCAAGCTTTTCCAGATTTTGATTTTATAGTTTTGTATGGCCAAGCATGTTTTAAGTGATTTATCTCTCTTTGCAAAAATATATTCCCTATATCTGATAAGGAATTTTTTTTTGTACAGCTTTTTTTCTTTTTTCTAAAGCAGGTGCAGTATTAAGCATTATTATATTAAATAGTGTAATAAATTGTTTCATAGAGATTTTATTATACTGAGGACCTCAGAAAAAGAGGTGTTGATGCTCATCAGGCTGGAAAAGGTTACAAAACCATCTCTAAAGAGTTTGGACTCCACAAATCCACGGTCAGACAAATTGTGTACAAATGGAGGAAATTCAAGACCATTGTTACCCTCCCCAGGAGTGGTCGACCAACAAAGATCACTCCAAGAGCAAGGGGTGTAATGGTCGGCGAGGTCACAAAGGACCCCAGGGTAACTTCTAAGCAACTTAAGGCCTTAATCACATTGGTTAATGTTCATGTTCATGAGTCCACCATCAGGAGAACACCGAACAACAAAGTTGTGCATGGCAGGGTTGCAAGGAGAAAGCCACTGCTCTCAAAAAAAAACATTGCTGCTCATCTGCAGTTTGCTAAAGATCACGTGGACAAACCAGAAAGCTATAGGAAGAATGTTTTGTGGAGAGATGAGACAAAAATAGAATTTTTTGGTTTAAAGGAAAAGCGTTTTATGTTTGGAGAATGGAAAACACTGCATTACAGCATAAGAACCTTATCCCAACTGTGAAACATGGTGGTGGTATTATCATGGTTTGGGCCTGTTTTTCTGCATCTGGGCCAGGACGACTTGCCTTCATTGATGGAACAATGACTTCTAAATTATATCAGAGAATTCTAAAGGAAAATGTCAGGACATCTGTCCATGAACTGAATCTCAAGAGAAGGTGGGTCATGCAACAAGACAACGACCCTAAGCATATAAGTCGTTCTACCAAAGAATGGTTAAAGAAGAATCGAGTTAATGTTTTGGAATGGCCAAGTCAAAGTCCTGACCTTAATCCAATCGAAATGTTGTGGAAGGACCTGAAGCGAGCAGTTAATGTGAGGAAACCCACCAACATCCCAGAGTTGAAGCTGTTCTGTATGGAGGAATTCCTCCAAGCCGGTGTGCAGGAATGATCAAAAGTTACCGGAAATGTTTAATTGCAGTTATTGCTGCAAAGGGGGGTCACACCAGATACTGAAAGCAAAGGTTCACATACTTTTGCCACTTACAAATATGTAATATTCAATCATTTTCTTTAATAAATAAATGACCAAGTATAATATTTTTGTCTCATTTGTTTAATTGTTTTATCTTTATCTACTTTTAGGACTTGAGTGAAAATCTGATGATGTTTTAGGTCATATTTATGCAGAAAATTCTAAAGGATTCACAAACTTTCAAGCACCACTGTATTTAAAGGGCCAGGCATTCTTAGTGGCCCTGCCTACCTTCATCATAGCAACAACAGGGCAGCACCACTTGGACAACAGACCAGATTTTCTCCCACCTGGCAGTTTAGGAAAAGTCTTGAAAACACTGGCATAGCTATAGTCAGTGCAGGAGGAGCAGTTGCACAGGCACTCTAGTGACTGTATGGTTGTTGTTTACAAGTCTTCTTAACACCAGAATGAAAATGTTGATGGTGGTATCATGCCCATGACTCCATAAACATTAAACTTGTTGACTTTTTTGTAGCTTATATGCTTAATGTATCTCATTGATAGTGGTCATTTTTTAATTGGATTTAATATCATTTCACATAAAGGCAGGATTTATGAATTTGTTTACACTAGGGTACATTAAATTTCCTGTTAAATCACTGCTTTCAAGTATCTCTGTCTCATATCCTTTCTCTGCACAAAAAGCTATGAATTTCTAATAAATTTTATGCCACCTGCCACATACTGTCCCAGGAGAGCACTTCATTCCTCCACTCAAGTATGAAATCTTTTTTTTCTTGCTTTCTGCCAGTCTATGGCATTAAGAACACATGAAGGACAGCAAAGAAAAACAATAGCACATATGAGGTCAGCACTTAAAATACAGTAATATATTTGTACATTATGCTTACTTTGCTTAATTTCAGGCCAGTCTTTCCATTCTACTCGTATATCTTCATATTTCATACCTGCATATGCAAAAATATATCGTGCCAGTTCGGCTCTTCCTCTCATATTGAAATATGTTAGTTTGTAATTGTACATCTTCACCTTCAAAGAAAAAAAAAAACACAAAAAAGATGATTTATTAAATTGAAATTAATTAATTGTTTTAACAGCTGTAATACTTGAATATAGATACTCTTAATAAACATCTTTCTGCATAAGCCATATGTCAGTTATCTGGATGTAAGTTCAAAAGCCTTTATACTAATAGACCAATGAATGAGCTGGGTGTTTGTATCCTTCTGTTTGTGCAGCTATTGCAGCAGGGTTTGGTGAGTCACCAAGGTAAACCATTGTCCCAAGAGATTTTAACAGAGGGCCTCCACTGCCCACTTAATTGCCAAACATTCCTTTTCAATAGTCAAATAATTACGTTCCCTGTGTAGCAGCTTTCTGCTGAAAAACTTGATTGGGGTGTTCTTGCCCCTCAAAACATTGTGAGAGCACTGCTCCTAAACTGTAAATAAATTCCTTCAAAAAGTCTGGATTGTGCATAACCAAGAATTATGATAAAGCGGCTTTTGGGTCTCCAAAAGCTCTATCATAGACTTTGTTTCGATTCTTTCTGCCTGTCAAGTCAGTGAGGGTGGGCAGCCCAATGTGCAAAATTGGGAATGATCTGCCTATAATGCCCCATGAGCCTGAGAAAGGCACAAACCTGCCTCTGTATTTTGTGACAGGGATATGCAAGCACCTGTCCATTTCAGGCTTCAGCAAACCCTTCCCCAATATAATATCCCAAATAGCAGGTTTCTGATATACCGTGATCCCTCCTCTATCGCTGGGGTTGCATTCCAGAACCCCCCGTGAAAGGTGAAAAATCCTCAAAGTAAAAACCCTATGTTTATATGGTTATTTTTATATATTTTAAGCCCTTATAAACTCTCCCGCACTCTTATAAACTTTTCCCGCACAGTTTTACAGCATAAATCCATTGTAATCACTTAGATATTAGGTAAGATTTGTTGAAATTATGTATGTAAACATACTGTTTATATACAGTAAAACCTAAATATTATTTTAAAGCGTCTCCAATATCACATATGTTACAGCCATTATGATAGACAGGCCACCAGCAATAAATACGTACAATGCAAGAAAAATTGTATACAGTAAAATGTGTGTACAGTGACACTAGACGTACGTTTAGTACATGTACGTAGAAAATTAATTATGGTTACTCACCAACAATGACATGACAACTTGTCCGATAACGATGAGTTTCATTTTACTGCACAACAAAAGGAAAGTGTTACAGCTCTTTTTTTTTTTTTTTTTTTTATTTTTATTAATTTTATTACAATCCATACAAAGCAATCAAAATTTTACAAAAAGAAAAATTGAGTTAAGAACAGATCGATCCCCACCCCTGAGAGAGAGCAAGCCAAATAACGTTAAATTTAAGGCTTGTAAACATACCTAATTTTAAAAAAAAAAAAAAAATTCTCTGTGCTTTATGAACTTATTTTAAAATATTACTGATTAGATCCTGCCATGTTTTGAAAAACGTCTGTACAGATCCTCTAACTGAGTATTTGATTATTTCCAATTTCAAATAATATAACACATCAGTTTCCCACTGACTTAAAAGAGGAGAGTTTGGGTTCTTCCAGTTTATCAGAATAAGTCTGCGTGCCAACAGTGTAGTAAATGCAATCACAATTTGTTTGTCCTTCTCCACTTTAAGCCCCTCTGGAAGAACCCCAAACACAGCTGTTAATGGGTTAGGAGGGATTGTGAGTCCAAGACTGTCTGAGAGGTAATTAAAAATTTTTGTCCAGAATAATGTTAATTTGGAGCAGGCCCAGAACATGTGACCTAGTGAGGCTGGGGCTTGGTTGCAACATTCGCAGGTTGGATCATGTCCTGGAAACATTTTGGAGAGTTTTAGTCGAGACAGATGTGCTCGATATATAATTTTGAGTTGTATAATTGTATGCTTTGCGCATATGGAGCTTGAGTGAATTCTCTGCATTGCTACTTTCCACTCCTTTTCTGATATATTAATTGAGAGATCTTTTTCCCAGTGTACTCTTGGATCTTTGAAAGGGAGGGATTGTAAAAGGATTTTATATATTTTAGAGATGGAGTCTAACTCCTTGAAATTGAGCAATAATTTTTCCAGCATGGTTGAGGGTGCAAGATGAGGAAAATCTGGAAGGTTCTGTTTAACAAAGTTCCTGATTTGAAGATAGTGAAAGAAATGTGTAGCTGGAATGTTAAATTTGGAATGTAATTTTTCATAGGATGCAAAGACATTGTCTATATAAAGATCTCTAAGCAAGTTAATTCCAAATTTTTTCCAGATATTAAAAACTGCGTATGTTTATGAGGGTTGAAAGAGGTGGTTTTCTTGCAGAGGTGCAACAGATAAAAGCTTCTCCATCATAAAATGCTTTCTACATTGGTTCCATATTCTGAGTGAGTGAAACACAATTGGGTTATTAGTATATTGCTGATAACTTGCTTTTATTATGCAGTGTTACAGCTCTTTTAAAGGAGCCTCTTCAGGCAGCTGGGTAGCACCGCTGTTGTTCTTCTTCTGGTAGTCTTCAATCCAAATCCCTAAAGCAAATTCCATCCGGACTACCGCATTATTACGTCCACTTATGACTCGTTTTGCGCCCTGGTTAAAGGAAATTGTGGCTGTAGATCTTATATTCTTTTCCTCCTTTATAAATAAAAAGAATCGTGGACTCATTGATGCCGTAATGGCGTCCTACAGTGGTGTAGCTGTTCCCTTCCTTCAACATATCCAAAACTTTTACCTTTTCGGCAGTCGTTAGCATCTTCTGTTGGAGCCTGGGCACTGCCCCTGAAGCAGGAGCAGATCGTTTTTTAGCCATAATGAAGGGCTTGACTATGCACAAAGATAAACACAAAAGTTAACTTTTTACACAGCGAAACACGTTAATGCCGAATGAGCAAGACAAGACTTCCTGGTTAATGTAGAGGAATCGAATTCAGTGCTCTGTTGCTAAGCCAATCAGCATACAAGAACTTAACTGCGTGCTCTGATTGGGTAGCTTCTCAGCCTTCTGCCAATAGTGTCCCTTGTATGAAACCAACTGAGGAAGCATGTACCAGAAGTAAAAAGACCTATTGTCCGCAGAAACCCACGAAGCAGCGAAAAATCTGCGTTATGTATTTAGATATTTAATTATCCAAATATTAACTGGGATAACCTTGCAGATGGAGGAGCACAAGAGCAGGAGTTTTTAGAAATAATCAGCGACTGTTTTTTAACACAGCATGTTAAAGCACCAACAAGGGGTGAAGCCTGTCTGGATTTAGTATTCTGTAATAATCAGGATAGAATTGAGGGTGTAGAGGTGATTGAACCAGTAGGGTCAAGTGACCATAATGTAATACAATTCTCAGTATTTTGTAAGAGTACAGATGCAAAGACTAAAATTGTTAAGTTGAACTTTGGTAGGGCTAATTTTGAGCAGATGCGACAAAGTCTAAGTAGGATAGACTGGGATAAGCTTTTAAATGTGGAGACAGTCGAGGAGCAGTGGAACAGGTTTAAAAATGTTTTACATGTAATGCAGGACAGATACATACCTAAATTTGGAAGTAATAGGAAACTAAAAAAAACTCCACGATGGATTAATAAAGATTTAAAAAGAAGTTGCAAAGGAAAAAACTGCTGTATAAGGCATATAAGACTAATGACTGCAAAGAGAACCGTAGTGCGTATGAGAAAATGAGGGCAACCATTAAGAAGGATATCAGAGAGGCTAAAAGACGTTGGAGAGGAATATAGCAGATAAGGCGAAAGAAGACCCCAAGAGATTCTTTCAGTATTTTAGTAGTAAAAGAACAGTTAAGGAGGAGGTCAAGTTCATCAGGAATAGTAAAGGGAATTAAAAGATACAGACAATGAAATAGCAGATGCCCTAAACTTACATTTTTCTGAGGTGTTTACAAGTGAGCAAGTGGATAACCTCCCAGAGGTAAACGCAACTACTAAGGAGGTACTGAGGGATTTGGAAATTGTAGAGGGAGAAGTGCTGCTCAGATTAAATAAGATGAAATCAAACAAATCACCAGGCCCAGATAATATTTATCCTCGTGTTCTTAAGGAGGCTAGTGAGTACATATATAAACCCTTGACACATATTTTTAGGAAGTCACTGTGCACTGGAGATTCCAAAGGACTGGAAAATGGCAAATATCATCCCATTATATAAAAAGGGTGACAGGGCAGATCCAAGCAACTATAGGCCAGTAAGCTTAACAAGCATCACAGGAAAATTAATGGAAGGAATTATTAAGGATAAGATTGAGCAACACATGGCAAGGACAGGAGTTATTCTGAACAGTCAGCATGGGTTCAGAAGAGGGAGGTCGTGTTTTACTAACATGTTGGAATTCTATGAGGAGGCAACAAAAGGATACGATCAAAGTGGAGCTTATGATATTATTTATCTGGACTTTCAGAAAGCATTTGATAAGGTGCCACATGAGAGGTTGGGCATCAAGTTAAAAGAAGTGGGAGTTCAGGGTGATGTTTTTAGATGGGTGCAGAATTGGCTCAGACACAGGAAGCAGAGGGTGATGGTGCGAGGAACCTCATCAGAACTGGCTGATGTTAAGAGTGGTGTTCCACAGGGGTCAGTGCTAGGGCCACTGCTATTTTTAATATATATAAATGATTTAGATAGGAATATAAGTAACAAGCTGGTTAAGTTTGCAGATGATACCAAGATAGGTGGATTAGCAGATAATTTGGAATCCGTTATATCATTACAGAAGGACTTGGATAGCATACAGGCTTGGGCAGATTTGTGGCAAATGAAATTTAAATGTCAGTAAATGTAAAGTATTACACATAGGAAGTAAAAATATTAGGTTTGAATACACAATGGGCGGTCAGAAAATCGAGAGTACACCTTATGAGAAGGATTTAGGAGTGTGAACTTGACCCCGGACACAGGCAGACAGACATCGTTATTTCACCACACACTTATTTATTTACACTATTTTACAAGCAGTCCCGTGCTCAACTCCCCAGTGCCTCTTGCACCGTTTTATCAATTCCAGGCCTTACAATGCCTCTTTCAGTCCTCAGGCCTTACAATGCCTCTTTCTCTCTTTTCTCTGGCCGCCTCCAGTCCTCCCGCTAGCTCCGTCCTCTTCCACCCGACTTCCGCTCAGTCCACTTCCTCCCGACTTCCACCACCTGACTGGAGGGAGGCGGCCCCTTAAATAATGCCCCGGATGAGCCCCAGGTGCTTCCGCCATCTGTTCCTTGGCCACGCCCCAGCGTGGCGGAAGTGTCGGCTGCCTTCCTGGCAGCTCTCCGGGCGCCACATAAAGTCTTCCCCCCGGCACTTCCTGGTGTGGCGGAAGTGCCGGGCTCCCGGGATAATTAGGCACTGGGGCGCCGCCTGGCTGTGGCCACGGGTCCCTGCAGGGCTGGGCTTCCATGCCCTGTACCCGAGGCCCCCTGCCTAACCAGGACGGACGCCCCCACTCCGTCTGGAGGAGGCACTTGCCCTCCTCTTGTCCTCCAAGGCGTCCCGGCCGGGCTCCAGCCCCAGCCGCGGACCGTACGGGGTAAACCGGCATCGGAGCGCCGCCTGGCGGTGACCACAGGCCCCTACAGGGCTGGGCTTCCACGCCCTTGACCCGTGGTCCCCAACAGAACCAGGACGGACACCCCCTCGCGGTGTGGAGGAGGCACAAGCCCTCCTCACGTCCTCCAAGGCGTCCCGGCCGGGCTCCAGCTCCGGCGGCGACTGCATGGGAAAAACCGGCATCGGAGCGCCGCCTGGCGGTGACCACAGGCCCCTACAGGGCTGGGCTTCCACGCCCTTGACCCGTGGTCCCCAACAGAACCAGGACGGACGCCCCCTCGCGGTGTGGAGGAGGCACAAGCCCTCCTCACGTCCTCCAAGGCGTCCCGGCCGGGCTCCAGCTCCGGCCGGCGACTGCATGGGAAAAACCGGCATCGGGGCGCCGCCTGGCGGTAACCACGGGCCCCTACAGGATAGGGCTTCCATGCCCTCGACCCGTGGCTCCCAACAAAACCAGGACGGACGCCCCCTCGCGGTGTGGAGGAGGCACAAGCCCTCCTCTCGTCCACCTGACCACAGGAGTCATAGTGGACTCCAAGCTATCAACTTCCCAACAGTGTTCAGAAGCCATTAAGAAGGCTAACAGAATGTTAGGTTATATAGCACGATCTGTGGAGTACAAGTCCAAGGAGGTTATGCTCAACCTTTATAATGCACTGGTGAGGCCTCATCTTGAGTACTGTGTGCAGTTTTGGTCTCCAGGCTACAAAAAGGACATAGCAGCACTAGAAAAGGTCCAGAGAAGAGCGACTAGGCTGATTCCAGGACTACAGGGGTTGAATTATGAGGAAAGATTAAAAGAGCTGAAGCCTTTACAGTTTAAACAAAAGAAGATTAAGAGGTGGCATGATTGAAGTGTTTAAAATTATGAAGGGAATTAGTACAGTGGATTGAGACTTGTATTTTAAAATGAGCTCATCAAGAACATGGGGACACAGTTGGAAACTTGTTAAGGGTAAATTTCGCACAAACATTAGGAAGTTTTTCTTTACACAAAGAACGATAGACACTTGGAATAAGCTACCAAGTAGTGTGGTAGACAGTAAGACGTTAGGGACTTTCAAAACTCGACTTGATGTTTTCTTTGAGGAAACAAGTGGATAGGACTGGCAAGCTTTGTTGGGCTGAATGGCCTGTTCTCATCTAGATTGTTCTAATGTTCTAATTTTCTAATATGCTTACATATAAAATCCGCGAAAGTCGAAGTGCCATATAGTGAGAGATTACTGTACCTAGCTTGCACTTCTTAGGGTTGGCCATGAACCCCGCTAGCCATAAACTGTCAAGCAGATTGAGATTGAGATTCCCAGTCATTACTGAAAATGACCATATCGTGAAGATTGACAAGTCAGTTGGCGACTTTTACTCTCGTGCACAGGAGAACATAAAGGATGTGTCACTGCAGCGTTACAATGGATTGTGTAGATTGTACAAAGCACAAGGGCCTATGAGCTTGGGGTGCCCACTTGGGGCTGTATAGATTTTAAAAAAAATGTAATAACTTAAACCACTTGCACAGTTCATTGCCTTAATAATTCACAGTTTTATTTGCATGTTTTCACCATCACCAGGCCAGTCCAATCTGATCCATGATGATATGATATATTTGGCAGGCCTACTGTTTACATGAATTTAGACTTCGGGAGTTCGTAGACTCGATGCCTAATCAGAGGCACAAAACATCTTAGTCTGCCTTACAGAGAAGTGCACATTTTCAAATTTGGCAATCGTTGGCGTGTCATAGTGGATGTGAATGGAAGAAATTTTGAAGGTCATTACATGAATAGTGTAAATACATTATTACCGTAAATAATTGATACTTTTGTACTTTGATTTGATGTCAACAGTTTTTGAAATTCGAACTCGTAAACGGTAAATCATTGCAATTCTGTGAAGTTATGGTCCCTGTTAGTCGGCAGACGCTGAATAATTGAACAATTCGACGCTTTTTATACTTTCACCATACGATGCTATGTTGGCCAGTAGCAGCAGATCCGGCAAACATTAAGAGTGGTGCTGCTAAACGTAAGGTACGCCTGCAACAGGAATGGATAAACGCTAAGTTTACCAAGATTTCTACCTTTCTCAAAACAGAACAATGGCCAGCAGTATTAATTGAGAATGCTAATGCTGGTGAATCATCATAACGGTCGCAAGAAAGTTATGCAGACAGTGCAGTGAGTGAATTGATTGCAACTGTACCAAGTCTGGAAATAGCGATACAATGGCTTCAGATCAGATGCTCTCTGCTAAAATCATTGACCAAGCAATTTCCTACCGACAAGCGAATTCCTTGGAACTATTGACCCCTCACTTTACGATGTCCATTTTCTCAGAACTTGTGTAAAACAGTTTTGATTGTGTAGTATTTTTCTGTCAGCCAGTGTTGTTTTAATGTGTTACTAATTAAAATGGCTTTATTTTATAGAACAGAACAGTTTCTGCTTTCTAGTTTACGTTACATTTTAATCATCTTCCTTCACAAACTTGTCTTGGAAAAGTAAGCAGTTCCACATCTCTTTATTATAAAAAAAAAAAATCTTGGGACGAGACAAAACTTTTTTTCTTTTTTTTGAAGAGAGATCTTTAGAAGAGAGGCAGAGAGACACTTTCACGTCCCGTGAGATGGTCAAGACACACCCTACTTACAACCATTTTCAAACAAGACCAACTCTCAGTTGTTGGAATGCTTTTCTCTCTTAAAAATTCAGGGCCAGAAAGAGACAAATTAGAACATCATACAGAATT
This sequence comes from Polypterus senegalus, assembly GCF_016835505.1. NCBI lineage: Eukaryota > Metazoa > Chordata > Cladistia > Polypteriformes > Polypteridae > Polypterus > Polypterus senegalus. Next base: position 102,014,152 of record NC_053157.1, on the reverse strand, counting down.
CAAAAATGTTGGCGCAATACACATGCAGAGAAGGTTATAGATAATGAAAGTAGTAAAATTCGAAAATCACAAAAAAATGATAGTAAAGATCACATTAGTGCAAAAAAAACGGTAAATATACTCGCTGAAATAATGTAACAGTGAAAAGAGATCAAATAGTGTTTAAGGATGTCGGGGGGAGAAGAGAGACAAGGCAGTGAGACAAAAGGACAGCTGCTGTATAGGCAAACGTTCAAGGTGGCACATGAGATGCAGATCACGCGGCACTGCAGCAGCAGCAAGCCTGCAGCTGGCTACAACGGTGTGTAGTGAGGGTGGGGCAGGGAAGGGGGTTTAGGGGTTGGCGAGTGAAGCAAGTGGGGGGTAAAGGTGTTGGTGAGTAAAACAAGCTGGGGGTGCAGCTCCCTAGTCGTACATATATTTATGTACTACTACTACTACCACTACCCACACCTCCCACTTTCCATTCCCACAATTGACTTTATTTTTGCTAACTTACACCTGCTTTAGTAAAGCGATTAAAAAGGTTATTACAAATTCCATTTGGAAAGCCAGTTTGTTTGTCATCAGCGTGTGATCTGATCGTGTTACAGTCACAGACACCACTGCCCAGCCAGCCCCTAGAATCCAGTTGTAAATAAATTACTAACAGTTATGCTAGACAGGAGGGACCCAGCTCAGGGCGCTGCACAGGGGCCTTCAGCAAACTAGCTACACCACTGATGTGTCATGAAAAATGTATGTTCAGCATGATGCTCCTCATAAGTATACAAGCCTATTTAGAATATTAATATCCTAAGTGATAGCAGTCAATATAACTAATTGTATATTTTGCATTACCAGAGTACAACATTGGAAAACTAATGAGGTATACAGATTGCCAGAATATTTTGCACACTATAATGATGTTAATTTATTGTATTTTATACAGCAAACACCAGCTTTGTTCATTTTGCACATTCTTCCCATGTCTATGTGGATTTGTCCTCTACCTTCTCAGATTATTCTTCCAAATACCAGTTGTATGCAGGCTTAGTAACTAGTCTAAGTTGGCTCTGTATGAGCTACTGTGGGTGGGTGTTTAAGAATGTCAGAGAATGAACATGCACCATGTTCAGTTTTGGTTCTTGACTTGAATCTGAATTGACTCACCATAACATTAAAATTTAGAATTTTGTCCAGAAAATGTTGAGAGATATATTTGTGGCTACATATATTTTAGTTCTGAACAATTTACTATGTTAAGCTCCAATCATTTAAGTTAATTAAACTAAGAGAAAAAGCTTTAAAATAAGTAAGAGCTATTCCTTACCGATTGTAGTTTGTCAGTGTGTCCTCTTAAAGTTGCTTCTTCTTCCTTATATAGTCAAATTCCAAGTGTAAATGAGTGTTTGTGACAATGATAATTTAGTACATTCCCAGCCCTTATACTGTCAGTAGAACGGGACCTGTGCTGTTGTGCAAGCTGTTATCTTTTGCCCAGTGTGGTAAACATTTACATGCTTTGTCAGCGTCAGACTTACCCAGTCAGTGTGATCTGCTGCGAAATCTTTTTTGTTATCTTTGAAGGTGGTTCTTGTAGCTCAAAAGGTGGATTTAACACAAAATATTTCTGCCTTTGTAACAAACAGCAAATTATTTAATGGGTTGTGTTTAAATTGTTAAGTCCATGCAAATTGTAGTGTCATGTATAACTTTTACAATTGTTTTTGCCAAGTAAGATGCTTCATAAAATTAAAGCATAATAACTGATATTGAATCAAGCCAATTAAAAAAAACAAAACAGACGGATGACTGATATTTGATGATGAATTAAAGACACTCAGATATATATCTGATTTAATTTGTTTTGCTTGTCTGCAATGTTTAAGTTATTACTTATTATTCCTCACAATATCAACTTCCCTAGTCATTCATCCATTTTCTAACTTGCTTAGACCAGTTCTAGGTCACAGGGTTGAGTTTCATGCAATCATTGAGTGAGAAACAGAAACAGAACATCAGTTTGTTGCAGAGAACACTCCCACTCTTACTGGGCCAACTTCTGAACCCCAGTGCACCTCCATACTGCTCTGTACTAAGCATAAAATAATTAATAATATGTAATATACAGTCTGTTTTATATTTGCTCCTTCTTTCAGGTGGGAACTTTTATATAAATGAAATTAACTGAAGAGCAGCAATTTAAACAAGTTAGAAAATATACTCAAGGCATAACATTCAGGTGTCAGGGCTGTGAATGCGTTGGAGATCTCATTGGACTAAGTTCAGTAGATAAGTTCTGTAAAGAACCTTCCCAATCCATTTCTGGGGTGTTGGAGACCAGAAGCTATCCCACCAGGACGGCAAAAGGATGAAAACAGGCCTGGGCAAGATTATCACAGGGACCATTCTTACTCAAACATACACATATAAACACAAACATTCATACATAACATCTGATAATCATATACAGTAACATATGCAAGTGTCAATTAACAAACTAAATAAATAAAAACTTTTGTAATATAATTTCTTCTGTGCATGAGCATATATCCCTACATTGAGTCAGCGCTTTAATGTGGTGGAGTGGTTTGTGTGATCAATGATCCCCTGAGCAATGCTTTTGAGAGTCATGTACTCCTGGTAGGGCCACCCATGTAGGCAAGGTCAGAGATGAGGTCGTCACTAAGACTGACTCAACCATCCACACCACATCCTACCAAGGATCATCCAAAGTGGTGCAACTTCCTGACATACCTTGTCATCTTGCTCTTGGCTTGCCACATGAGTTTCCAACAGGAAGTGAAGCAGTGTGATTGAGGATTGTGCATCCTCACTACCATTGATATCAACAACTCCTTGCACAGGCTTTTCCTTCCATCTACTTACCTCATCCTTTCTCCTCTATCAAAGTCCTACACCAATGGACAAGAGATGAAAAGAACTACCATTGGGTAATGGTGTTTGTTCTTAGTATGGACCCCACATGTATGGCGGCGTTGGTGTGATGGCCATTCAGAGGCACATCTAGGACAAGTGCTTTGTCTGTGTCCTGCTGACATGACTAGCCAGCCTTTTTCAAGAATAACACTGTCTATTCCTGATAGGGAGGGAACAATAAATGTTCTAAATAAAGGTTGCCCCATCTGTACTTGGCCAGGAGACCATACCTGGTGAGTCACCCCTCTACATGCAGATAAAAACTACAAAATATTTTGTCCTAACTTCTTTGAAATGTCCACACACTCATGGATTTGTCCGCTACTGACCGTCCATCTTGGAGAACAGCCCTCATAGCTTCAGAGCTCCAACCCTACAAGGTGGACATCTGTACCCTCAGTGAGATTCGTCTCTCTGATGAAGAATCCATCACTGAAACCACAGCCGGATATACTTTCTTCTGGAAAGTATGACCAAAGTCGCAGATGCGGATCCATGAAATTGGCCTTGCTATTAAGAATAAACTCCTCCTGAAAATCCCAGAGTCACCTGTTGGCATCAGTGAAGTCCAGCTGTTGGCTTAATGACCCTGCGCATTCCACTAGTTAAAAGGTTCCCATATGACAATTATTAATGCATATGCTCCTACTATGGATTCAACTGAGGAAGCAAGGGATACCTTCTTTAACCCTAGATAAAGCAGTCTGGAATGTTCCTGCTTCTGACAAGATCACTTTACTTGGCGACTTCAACGCACGAGTTGGAAGGAGTTTTGACATTTGGAATAGTGTGATTGGGAAGCATGGAAATGGAAACATGAACGCCAATAGACTCAATCTCTTATCCTTTAGTGTAGAATACCAACTAGTCCCCAACAAACACAAGATGACATGAATGCATCCTCGATCAAAGAACTGGCACCTCATGGACTATATGATTGTGCATTGGCGTGATCTCAAAGATTTCTTGATCACACGAGTGATGTGAGGAGCAGAATGCTGGACAGCACATTAGAACACTCTAGACGAGAACAGGCCATTCAGCCCAACAAAGCTCACCAGTCCTATCCACTTATTTTTTCCAAAAAAACATCAAGTTGAGTTTTGAAAGTCCCTAAAGTCTTACTGTCTACCACACTACTTGGTAGCTTATTCCAAGTATCTATCGTTCTTTGTGTAAAGAAAAACTTCCTGATGTTTGTGCAAAATTTACCCTTAACAAGTTTCCAACTGTGTCCCCGTGTTCTTGATGAGCTCATTTTAAAATACAAGTCTCGATCCACTGTACTAATTCCCTTCATAATTTTAAACACTTCAATCATGTCACCTCTTAATCTTCTTTTGCTTAAACTGTAAAGGCTCAGCTCTTTTAATCTTTCCTCATAATTCAACCCCTGTAGCCCTGGAATCAGCCTAGTCGCTCTTCTCTGGACCTTTTCTAGCGCTGCTATGTCCTTTTTGTAGCCTGGAGACCAAAACTGCACACAGTACTCAAGATGAGGCCTCACCAGTGCATTATAAAGGTTGAGCATAACCTCCTTGGACTTGTACTCCACAGATCGTGCTATATAACCTAACATTCTGTTAGCCTTCTTATTGGCTTCTGAACACTGTCTGGAAGTCGATAGCTTAGAGTCCACTATGCCTCCTAAATCCATCTCATAAGGTGTAAACTCGATTTTCCAATCACCCATTGTGTATTTAAACCTAACATTTTTACTTCATATGTGTAATACTTTACATTTACTGACATTAAATTTCATCTGCCACAAATCTGCCCAAGCCTGTATGCTATCAAAGTCTTTCTGTAATATAACGGATTTCAAATTATCTACTAATCCACCTATCTTGGTATCTTCTGTAAACTTAACCAACTTGTTACTTGTATTCCTATTTAAATCATTTATATATATATTAAAAATAGCAGTGGCCCTAGCACTGACCCCTGTGGAACACCACTCTTAACATCGGCCAGTTCTGATGAGGTTCCTCGCACCATCAGCCTCTGCTTCCTGTGTCTGACCCAATTCTTCACCCATCTAAAAACATCACCCTGAACTCCCACTTCTTTTAATTTGATGCAGAACCTCTCATATGGCACCTTATCAAATGCTTTCTGAAAGTCCAGATAAATAATATCATATGCTTCACTTTGATCGTATCCTTTTGTTGCTTCCTCATAGAATTCCAGTATGTTAGTAAAACACGACCCCCCCTCTTCTGAACCCATGCTGACTGTTCATAATAACTCCTGTCCTTGCCAGGTGTTGCTCAATCTTATCCTTAATAATTCCTTCCATTAATTTTCCTGTGATGCATGTTAGGCTTACTGGCCAATAGTTGCTTGGATCTGCCCTGTCACCCTTTTTATATAATAAGATATTTGCCTGTTCTCCCTGTGTCTGCGTGGGTTTCCTCCGGGCGCTCTGGTTTCCTCCCACAGTCCAAAGACATGCAGGCTAGGTGGATTGGCGATTCTAAATTGGCCCTAGTGTGTGCTTGGTGTGTGGGTGTGTTTCTGTGCATCCTGCGGTGGGCTGGCACACTGCCCAGGATTGGTTCCTGCTTTGTGCCCTGTGTTGGCTGGGATTGGCTTCAGCAGACCCCCGTGACCCTCTGTTCGGATTCAGCGGGTTGGAAAATGGATAGATGGATATTTGCCATTTTCCAGTCCTTCGGAATCTCTCCAGTGTGCAGTGACTTCCTAAATACATGTGTCAAGGATTTATATATGTACTCACTAGCCTCCTTAAGAACTCAAGGGTAAATATTATGTGGTCCTGGTTATTTGTTTGATTTCAGCCTATTTAATCTGAGCAGTTCTTCTCCCTCTACAATTTCCAAATCCGTCAGTACCTCCATAGTAGTCCCATTTACCTCTGGGAGGTTATCCACTTGCTCAATTGTAAACCCTTGTAAACACCTCAGAAAAATATAAGTTTAGGGTATCCGCTATTTCATTGTCTGTATCTTTTAATTCCCCTTTACTAATCCTGACGCATTTGACCTCTTCCTTGACTGTTCTTTTACTACTGAAATACTGATATAATATCTTAGGGTCTTCTTTTGCCTTATCTGCTATATTCCTCTCCAACTGTCTTTTAGCCTCCCTGATATCCTTCTTAACGGTTGCTCTCATGTTCTGGTACATTCTACAATTCACTTTGCAGTCATTAGTCTTATATGCCATATAAAGCAGTTTTTTCCTTTTCAACTTCTTTTTTAAATCTTTATTAATCCACTCTGGAGTTTTTTTTAAATTTTCTATTAATTCCAAATGTAGGTATGCATCTGTCCTACATTACATTTAAAACATTTTTAAACCTGTTCCACTGCTCCTCGACTGTCTCCACACTTAAAAGCTTATACCAGTGTTTCCTACTTAGACTTTTTCACATCCGGTCAAAATTTGCCTCACCAAAGTTCAACTTAACAATTTTACTCTTTGCATTTGCACTCTTACAAAATACTGAGAATTGTATTATATTATAGTCACTTGACCCTAGTGGTTCAGTCACCTCTACACCATCAATTCTATCCTGATTATTACAAAATACTAAATCCAGACAGGCTTCACCCCATGTTGGTGCTTTAACATGCTGTGTTAAAAAACAGTCACTGATTACTTCTAAAAACTCCAGCTGCAAGGTTATCCCAGTTAATATTTGGATAATTAAAGTCCCCCATGACTATAATATCGCACAGAAATGTTGCTTAAGAAGGTTTCCATGTTCAAAATCGTAATGTATAAAACCTAAACTTGCCGTAAAGCCACGCATATTTCCACGTTAGCTCATACCCTGTCGTACGCAAGTTCTGCGCTTGTTTTTCCAGACTGTCGGCACCCAGCGTCAAAGCAATGCTACTATTCCTGTGTGGTTTATCTTTCTTTTTCAGATCCACATCCCTGACGTGGCTTTATAAATACACTGAAATTAACTGTATATTGCTTATTAGTTTAATGTATCTGATTGTAATTAACCTGTAACAATATAATGGTCCACAGAATGGTCAAACTGTTCTAAATACAATAGCTGCTTTAGCGTTGTTACTCTCACTGCACCTTCTTCTTCTTCTTTCAGCTGCTCCCGTTATGGGTTGCCATATTGGATTATCTTTTTCCATATTACTCTCACTGCAACACTGCACCACCACAGTGTTTATATCACTGTAACTGAGTGTGGAATCACAGATCTATAGCAGCTGACTGGAAAGAGAATTATTGGTATACAGCATCAAGCACACGCTGCCTCAGCCATTCGCTATTTGAACTGGTCTCATCCGACCAACGCTTCAGAGTCTTTCCTGTACTGACCTCGTGGTTCACAAACAGTTTTATCCCAAGAACTATACATGCACTCAATCAGTCCATCAAGTGCTCCTTGTAGAGCTGTTTGTATTTGCAAGTTTACAGTGAGGTAATTGTACTTATGATACAGTTATAATATTGCACAACCTGAGCCACTTTATAAAGCACGTATTTACATATGATGACAATATCATTTTTAAGATGAAATGCAGCAAAATATATTTATTATATTATACAGATGAAACTTTAACTTTAACTACATGGTGCCACAGAGCTAGCAAGCAGCTGGCACTTCATTCACGGATTGTTCCTGCCTCATGCTGTTTTCTTGCTGTGGCTGGCACGACACTGGAAGGATAGATGGATAGAATAATGAAACATTACAAAGATATTTCAATGTTCCTTAAAAGTTTTGAAGAATCGGCGTTCTAAGTTTACAGATGGCTTAACGTCTATTACAGAGCTGATTGTGTGGCGATTGGGTATTTGGAGAAAGAAAAGTAAGGACAGGAATTGGGGGTTAGTACGTTTGAAAAAGACAGTACTGCTACAATAAACTATTTCATTGAAGGTCGCCCATGGAGCAGCAAGCATCTTGCGTAAGACATGAACAATCACTGTGCCACCGTGTTCCCATGTTTAATAACATGCTTTAACTCTTGTCATCATTAAAATGATATCACATATACTTCTCAGTATTTTAATTATTTAGAGAGCTGTAATATCACGAATGTAATGGATTCTATGTCCTGCCGGAGGAAGAAAAAACCGGGAAGCACATAGTGATTCACACACACAGAGCACATAGAAGATCAAATACAAAACAAAGCATTTAACATGCTACTTTAGTTACAATGGGATTTAAGAAACTAGTAAATTTAACGATTTTAAGATGAAGTTTATGATGTTCTACTTTAAAGACAAAATAAACTACGTGATTAAAGTGGAAATTCCGAGATTAAAGTTGACATTTTATGCTTTTTTCACACTATGTGCCTTTTTTTTCTCTGTATCCTAATAAGCTTTCATATGATACTCAGATGGTGGGCTACAATTCACTTTTTCACGGTGACTTTGATATGTGATAACTTCTTTTTTATTTTGGGCACTGTGCAACATTGTGAATTTGAGCTTTCGAGTTTCTCCTACACGCTATGTCACTCGATCAACTTCCTTTTGTTGTTTATACCACTGTTTAAACCAACAAATAGTACATTTTTCTTTGCCTCCACTTGGTATTCGCTGAAATTCTTCTATTTTTCCTCGTACTTTTTCTGTTGCCTTTTCACAGAACACTGAGCTTAACGGCTATTAATATTGATTTGCATAATCAAAGAGGCGTAATTCTGGGCGGAGACGGGGCGGGACAGCAGGCACGTGCGTTAATTTCCATGCTGACCGGGATTTATGTAGTGGAAGAATGTGGAAGTTGGCAAACGCACAGATTTATGCATCTGGATTTTTTTGTGTGTAAGTACATTTCCGCTTTTGTGCTTATATCATGTTATAGTGTGAATTCTATGCACGGCGTTATACATGAGGCCCTAGAAATGCATTGACAAGTCATCTTCATACCCAGCTTGAACACATCCAGATCCCAACCATGGATGATGATATCATGAATACCAGTCCTGATGCTGATGAACTGGGGACCTTGCTACCCACAGCCCTGTGGTCCTTCTCTAAGGAAACCCTTGGATTCTGTAAGAGGAAGAGTCTAGACTGGTTCAAGGAGGCCATAGACAAGATACTCCCCCACCTAGAGGCCAAGAACACAGCATTTCAAGCTCATTTTGCAAATCTGTCATAGAAATGGAAAAAAAAAAACTAGATCAATTACACATAACAAGCTTCATAAAATCCAGAAGAACTGGTGGGTTAACAAGGCCACTAAAATCCAACACTATGCAAATGAAAACAAAACGTATAAGTTCTACAGTGTTATCAAAGGAATCTATGGTCCTTCTTGACGTAATGTAGCTCCAGTCCATATTGCTGCTCAAAGACAAGCAACAGATTTAGGATCGTTGGGCAGATCACTTTCAAGAACTGTTGAACCAAATGAACCCAGCAAAATTTCCCGCCCTTCAGGGGGTCCCCACACTTTCCCAGGTCTCTGAACTAGATGAGTGTTCAACTCTCCACAAAGTCCAAACTGCCATCGAAGCTCTTAACAACAAGAAGGCAGCTGGTGAAGACACTACACTTGCTGAAATATATACAGTAAATATGAGGGGATTTTTTCTTCTTGTTAAGTTGACCAGTTTCTTCAAAATTCCTGACTTGTGGAAACATGCTACTATTGTCTCCATCTTCAAGAAGAAGAGGGATCAATCGGACTGTGGCAACAGTCGTGGTATCTCATTGCTGGATGTTGCTGGGAAAATCCTTGACTGTGTCATGCTTCTCTGGGTACATCGCTATGGTGTAAACAGAGTGATTTCAGAGTCGTAGTGTCAGTAGTGGAAATTGGAGGCAAAAAGGAGGACAATATGCAAAATATTCAAGTTAGTGTAACTGCTGTCAAGGTAAAATTAAAACAGTAATTTTGAAATTTAAGTTGCATAGACTGTCTTTCTCTTTTAAGTTAGACAAGTTTACTGATTCACCAATGCTTTTCAATTAGGAGATTTTGAAATTTGAAAACTTTGTACAGGGCGATGTTAGAGATATCTCAATGAAAATTACACTGTCTCAAATAAAGTCCTTCAATAAGTGTGCCACATTTCAACAAAATTGGTCCACTGGGGGCCAAGTTGTTTCATGTGGACAGACAGACAGATATAGGCTATGTCAATTGGTGCTTTGCACACATTATGCAAATATAAAAGACTAAATTATAAATATTTAACTTTATCTAATACCTGAGACAGAGTGGTGGCTCTGAGGTTAGAGTTCAAAACCCAGAAATGCCAGAAGATGTGCCCTTGAGCAAGGCCCTTAACCTACAATTACTCCATCCTGGGTGGGCTGGGTATGACATTGACCTGCATTGAGCCCTGCAAGCAGGTCCTTCAACTTGCAGGGAAAACTCAGGGGGTTGGTGGCAAGATTGGCACTCCAGCCACCATAAAAACCCCAAACTATTCCATTCTTTTCAAGCTAGTGTGGTCCTGAGGTGTCACCAGTTGCACAACTGCACTGGGGCATAATTTGGGATCCTGAGATGGTTTGTCGTGTGGTGGGTATGGCAATGTGCTGTATCACTGCATGTTCGCAACTTCTAATATATACCATTTATTTTGAACAGCAGCGGCCTACTATTTTTTTATTGGATTCGAGAAGTACTGATATTTCTTTAAATTTCCTTCACTTTTAAACAAAAAATAATATATTTACAACAAAAGAACAAACCTCTGCGCCATTACAGTATATTAAACATTAAACCTACCTTTAGATTCTCAGAGTCCTGCAGCTTTTAAGAGACAAAAATGTCACCTGCCTACTCACTTATCAGATGGGTGACAATGTGTATTCATAACTCAAGAGAATTTAATCTAAACCACCATACAAGGAAAACAACAGCATTCATCCTACTTCCCCACAGATAAAAAAAGGAAAGAAATGAAAAATAAACCTACAAAAAAAAAAACGTTCTGAAGATGCAATGATTGCATGGATCGTAATTAAAATACTGAGACTTTGACTTCTGAGTATTATAACTGGATGATATTCACATCAAATCAATTCTGTGGGTAATCACACTTCCTGCATGGCAGTTCAATCATAGATATAATCTAATGAACTTGCATCATATTTTTTTAAAGGTTCTGTATTTTTATCTCTAATCACCTTTTCTAACACTGACATTTCTATACATTTTCTATACCAAACTACTGTGTTTGTAATACTGAAAAGCCTCTCTAGTTCTTCAGATTTTGAAGCTATGTAAAATGTATCCAAATTTTGTCCAGCTGCAATCAGGACATATTTTACCTATGTTGCCTTTTACTCTCAGTTACATGAAAAGCAATGATTTAAAGCTGACTATAGTGAGACATGGCTCCCCCTATCCCATACCACATTATTCCTTGTCCTCCATCAACACTCAAATGTACTTTTGCATAAAGTGAGGAGTGTCCATAGTCTGTGAAGTCACAAGTTTGTAAATGTGATGACTTCTAGGCCTCCCATCACCCCCCACCACATCATCCATTTATTCATACACATTTTTTGTTAGCATTTAAGTCAGTTGACAAGATAACTTCTGCCATACAAGAATATAGTTTTAAATAGTAATAACTGGTGGCTAAGTCTGTACAGAAAGGAAATGCCTGAGGCCATTGCATTGCTACTGAACATGCTCTATTTTTCCACAAAATTAATGATGCCCTTCTACTAGACCAAAACTGTGAACACCAGTCTAATTGTTACTTGTTCCATCAAATGGTGGTGGGATTGGCACCAGTGCTGAGATGTCACCCATTGCATGGCTTAACTCTGGTCCCAATTGCACTGTAATCAGCACATGCTCTCAACCTATATTTATTGATACTTTTTGCTAATGTTTTTTGTATTTGGCTGGTCCAATAATTTACTTCTGCTGTGTCTTGCCATCTACTTTGTTGTAAGTGGACTTTTTAAAATGTTTTTGAAAAGGGATGTAGAAAAAAATGTACTTGTAAAGTATAACATTTGTTTTCTTTTTATTTGAGATTTTTGTTGTTTTTTAATTATTTTGTAAATATTGTTTTGTGTATTTTTTATGTTATATGTCTTTATTAAAATTTTGTTTATGAAATTTGTTGCATCTAGTTCTTTAAATCTTGTGCCTTGTGGCCAATATGTTGAGCATAGCTCGTCTGGTCCACTTGACACTGAAGCTTGGTACCACCCTGATACTATTTAAGAAGAACCAGTGTACCTGTGTAATGCTCATCTGGCACTGAGTTTGTTCTAGTATTCTTTAGTTTTGTGTTTTGCATTTTGTCATGGCCAACTTCAGCAGTTTTGCTGACCTAGTTGAAATTGTAAATGACACCCCACTACACCCAGCCATTTGAGTATCTCTTTCTATGATCCTTTTCCTTCAGAACTATGTTAGAGTGCAGGTCTGGCTTTCATTGGTTGAGGCCTGTCATGTGTTCTGAGATATGTGAGCCAGCAGAATCCCAACAAGATTATCCTGGTTTTCCTCCTTTCACAGGACATTCCCACTGGGATTGTAGGACTTAGATCCACACCACAGCATGGGTTACAATAAGCAAATTTATTAGCCAGTCAAGCCAAAAGTACACAAATGGGATATTCATTGTCTCTTCTTCCTCATTCCAGTAAGCTTGTCCCTTTAAGCCCCACTACTGTATATTATCCTCCTGCATACTCTTCCTCTTCAATGTGAAGTGCTTCTTTAGCCACTTCTCCTTGGAAAAAAATCCAAGTTATGGCGCCAACTTAATCAGGTTTACTTTTCTCGTACAGTGCTCTTTTCACAACCCATGCTGACCGGTTTCTTAGGATGTGAACTTGGTGTGTTTATAATATTTACATCCTTATGCACCTTTGCACAATGCTGCATATATAGTGCATACATAGTGTGTGAAATAATGTTTATGAACTTTTGTATAGAATAGCTATACATATATTCTGCTACATACTGTACATGTGCTGCTATGGTAGAATGTTTTACAATCATATGCATCCCTGCACATTGCTATTTATTTACCATTTTCAACATGTTATATTTTTTAGCATTCATACTGCCTGAATTCCTCGTGTTGTCTTGTAATCACCCTTTGTCTCTGAACATGCCCTTTTCCACCTAGCACTATGATGCTAAAGTTAACCTTATTTAATCTCTTCAGACTAGTATATGGCTGAGATGACAATAATGAAAACCTAAACATAAATGCAAAAAATTTACCTTTGGCTAATCCATGATATGTTTTGTTTCCTACTTCTAATGTTTTGATTGAATTTGTCTTGGATTACTACCATAGGGTACCCTTAAAGTGACACTTAAGCATTTGAGTCTCATACTTTTTAATGCCTACAAAAATAAACCATTTGTAAGTATTCATTAGTCACACATTAGTTATAGTCAATAGCACCAGTAATGTGAATTGTAGTTGAAATCGACATCTTAAAGAAGGAAACTTATTAACTCACTCACAAAAAATGGTGCGACAAAGTTCTTAGCTAGCAAGAGGATGCCAGAGTCAAGTGGTCTGTCTAATTTTAGGTAGACCCTCATCCTATTCCTTTGCATCCTGTGTTGCTTTTTTCCCCTTATTTGTTCTTTTTTCTCCTCTATTTACCCTTGAAATCAAGCACCAGGGGATGGGACATTAAGTGATTCTTAATTTCTCGGATGTATTGACTATTATGGCTGTTGCCAGAAGCTCTGTATAAGAAGCTACTGCAACCTCAGTTATTTGCTAAGTTTTTTACTACATTCTATCTATCTCAGGAGTGGCTTATATCAAAAGAGGTAAGAATTTTTTTTGTTTCATTCTGTTCATTTTCTAGGTGTTTTATAGCTAATTTTAGTTTTACTCTTTTAGTTCAGGGTTTAGGATCTTGGACTGTCTCTGAAATTTCAATTCTTGGTTAACATAGTCTTGCATTTACTGGTAATTTGTCATTTCAGTACTGCTTTAGTCCTCTCTTTTAGTTTTTTCTTTCAGGAGTTCTTTCAGTTTGTATTTATGTACATTTTCTGTTTGGTCATTATATTTTCTTTGAGACTATTTTTTAATTAAAAAAATGTGTTTCTTTTAATTCATTATTCCCTTGCACTTTATGGGCAATAGATAACACAAGGAGGGTTCAGGGCCCTCTAGAGAAAGTCCTAGCCTGATGTTCTCCTAGGAAAGGTTGAGCATTCCCTGACAACAAACTTTTTCTGGATCTTTGCCCAAACAAGACTTTGACAGAAAGTTTAAGTCTGTCCAAGGCAGAAGCAAAGACTTTGCTACTAAGATGATAAAGCCAGAAAGAGTGAAATTAGATGTGTGAAAGTGAGCATTTTGCCAGATGCATTGATGTCTGTATTTGGGAGAGCCATGTCAACACACAGGGGGTTCAAAACTGACAAACAAAGAGGAAGCAGGATTTTGTGTGCTGTGTCTTGCTTTGTCTGCTTGCACTACCTTTTGTTTATCTCCCCATTTGTGATATATTTGTCTCCTTGGCATTATTATGAGTAAAGAGATATTCATACTGTTAAATGACATTTGCTTTATCAATATGTCATTTGTTTAGCTGGCTATCAAAAACAGTGTTGACATTAATGAATGCCTAAGAAATGTTATTCCTAAATTCTATATACTGTAAGTATAGCGTAAGTCATGTGTTATAAAACAATGAATTTCTCATCGTAAACAAGCTATTATGGAAGAAATATTGAAGAGAGGAATACATCTTTTGCTTGTTTAAATGTTGTTTTCTTTCATTTTTACATATTTTTGAGGCATATGAATCCAAAGTAATACAACAACCTACAAACCTAAGTGTCTTGTTGTTGATCTAGTACAGAAAAGGTAAGTAGGAAAACACCCATGTTTCATGGATTCGAGTCCTTAACTGGGCATATTCACACACCAACTGCTTGATTGTAGTTTCTAAATCTTGGTGTGGAAGCTGTCTAGAGACAAGAACCCTTCTTTTAACACCTGCCTTTTACTGTTTAGAAGATTCATTATTATATACTCAGTTCAGAATAGCTTTTAGATAGTGGGATGGGGAGCACTGAAATAAAGTCTACCTTGGCAGTTCTAAGTTTGTCCGGTAGGCATGTTAGATAGCACTATCAGTATTAAAGAAGAAAGGTCTGTTTGATATTGATCTCTGACAGGATGAACTGATGCACATATGACAGGAACACCAGGACTGATAAGAGTTGTGAGAGAAATACTAATTGGTGAAACAAGCTGATATTAATCTTAGAAAAGAGGTTAAAGTTGCTGATCAGAAAAAAAAACTTCTAAAATATGAAACTGATCTTAAAGCTGATGACATGCTAAACATGTTGAAAAACTAGCCTGAACTTTGAATATTTATTTCGTAAGATACCTTTTACCTTAAATGTAGAAAGATTTAAATACCTATAATATGTGTATTGAAATTAAGGTGAAATATTGTAAAAAGAAAGTTACAAAAACAAGCATATGGCAAGAGTTGGTCTTAAATATGCCTGTAGTTTTAGGTTTTCATTTTAACAAAGTTTCTAATCAAAGGACCAGTTCTGCCATTTTCTAAATAGTGAGTATAATGTAAATTTGAATATCTTCATTCAGACTAATGCCAAATCAAAAATATCTATCAAGTGTTTGGTGGGATTATCTCAAAAATATATATTTATGTTTAGTATAATCTCTATAACTGTGGTGGGCTGGCGCCCTGCCCAGGGTTTGCTTCCTGCCTTGTGCCCTGTGTTGGCTGGGATTGGCTCCAGCAGACTCCTGTGACCTTGTAGTTAGGATATAGCGGGTTGGATAATGGATGGATAATCTTTATAAAAGTATGCTCTGTTAATTTTTTTGATTTAATCCATTGCAGTGTGTAAAATAAATAAAATACAATAATATACAATGTATACAGTATGTATTTGCAAACATTAAAAACTTCAGTTAATTGCCTAAACTGTATAGTGCTGTCACCTTGCAATAATGAGAACATGGGTTCACATCCCATGTCCTCCCTTACATGGAGAGCACTTTGAGTAGTGAGAAAAGTCACGTCAGTCATTTTGCAACCCGCAATATTGTACGTAACACAGGGTCAACGGGGTCTGCTGGAGCCAGTCCCAGCCAGCACATGGCGCAAGACAAGAAAAAACCCCAGGCAGGGTGCCATCCCAGCGCAGGGCACACACTAGGGACAATTTATGATTGCCAATGTACCTAACCTGTCTTTGGACTGTGGAACGAAACCGGAGCATCCGGAGGAAACCAACACAGACATGTGCATGTTCTTAGCAGACAGCTAAAGAAATTTGGTTATGGTAGTTACAGAACCTGCAAAACCAGGGTTTGGTGCTGTGTACATTACTTGTCTCTCTTCCTTTCTCTGTAGAATGGAAGATAGACAGCCATTCCACCTCTGATGTCACTTCTGTTGTCTGCCCTCCAAGATCTGCCCCTTTCTACCAAGAACCCATATGAAAATTAGTTTGGCCATATTTGAGACAGTTCATCTGAAAAGATGTTCACCTTTGTTAATGCGTGTGTTGGGTGGCCATGGCTACTACTTGGCTGGGAGGGCATCAGATTGGAATGACAAGGAGAGAGGGCATTGGTGAGGCAATTCCTCCCCTGGGACACTAGAGGGCAGTCCTCCTGGGTAGCTGTGACACCACGGATTCCCACAGGGCATGTTGGGAGCTAGAGCTTGGTGAAGCCCTGTTGGGTTCCGTGGGGGTTGCCAGGTGGAGCTGCAGCGCACCTGGGAGTGATTCCAGGTAATACTGATGAGCCACCTGGAACACTCCCAGGACATGAATAAGATGTGCTGCCTCACTCCATTGAATGGCCAGAGTCAGTAGGAAGAGGACAAAGCCTGAGGAGGAGTGTAGGGAGAAGGACTGGCGGAAAGAAGGGACTGTGTGTTGGTACTGGTAATTGTACACTCTAAGCTGTAAATAAACAAGGTGTTGTGTTGAGCCTGTGTCCGGGTTAGGGCAATTGTATGCCCCCTGGTGGCTTCACAGGGGTCATGGGAATGCCCCAAACCTGTTTCTAGATAGATAGATAGATACTTTTTTAATCCCAAGGGGAAATTCACATTATATTATTATTCACAAATGTGTCTGTTTCTTGCTTTACAATGTGTAATATTCTCAAAGTAGTATCCCAAAGAAAGATTAATCTTAGTGCCAAGTAGTAGTAGTAGAGAAATTCCAGGCATAGTCCCTGTAACCTGTTGTGTTATGTATAATAGACCCTATGATACATTATCATTAACATCATAAATATTAATAATTTGCTGCGGTGGGCTGGCACCCTGCCCGGGGTTTGTTTCCTGCTTCGTGCCCTTTGTTGGCTGAGATTGGCTCCAGCAGACCCCCGTGACCCTGTAGTTAGGATATAGCGGGTTGGATAATAGATAGATGGATGGAACTTGGTGTACTTATGGTTTAGTATAGGTGATGATTTGTTCCATCTAGGCATGCTTTCTTCAACATGTGAAAGGAAGTGCTTTTCTTTCTTTTGTTGAAGATCTCTTCACCTTCATCACTTTAGTTGCACCTTTTGGTTGTAGATGGTAATGCAGTTTCTCTTCAAGATTTTACACACAGTGCCCTCTTTTGGCCTACATCAAGTTTACTGGTGATCAGTCAAACCCTGTCTAAAGCAAGACAAACATTTAGCTGCTACATACGGCCTCCTTCTTTTTCATGCACTTGCCATTAAGAAAATAATAATAATACATTTTATTTGTATGATGCCATTCCTTTTTAAAGTTGCAGGAGGAAAGGAGAGGTTACTATTAAAATATAGTAGAGTCATTGCTCCCTCTTGTCCCTGGGTGGAACTCCTTACCTACTCAGAACCCAGAAGGTGGTTCCCAGATGCATCTGTGTGACATAGAACCTTCCTTAGCCCAACTTCGATGGATCTGACTGTTCTAGCTTGGGCCTAAGGTTGTGGGCCCAAGAGATGATATTGATATTGGCTTGGAGCACTCCTCATTGGTGCTGAACAATGAACTTATAAGGCTATAAACTCAAGAACCAGCATATCACATGGGGTTTAGTGTCTGCAGAAGTGGGTAGTTGATGACCAAAATGCATTCCTGTCCCACCAAATAGTTCTGAAGCTGAATTATAGCCCACTTGATAGTGAGAGCATCCCAGTCAATAATTGCATACTTTTTCTCCTAGTCCAACAGTTTCTGACTGAGATACAGGACTGAGCATTCAACTCCTTCAATCACTTTGCTCAACATAGCACATAGGCTGGTGTCCTAAGCTTTGATCTAGAGGAGAAAAGGAAGGGTAAAGTTAGGTCCAACAAGCACAGTAGCAGGCATTAAGGTCATTTTAAAGTCACAAAATGCAGACTTCGCCAGGGGACTGCATGACACCATGTTTGGAGCACTCTTTCAAGTAAGGTTCATTGAAGGCGTACCCCTTTAGTAGAGAAGCAGGGTATGAACCTTGGATAGTATCCCGCTAGACCTAAAAAGGCTTGAACTTGCCTTTTAGCTTGCAGCCAGGGCCAGTATGAATATCAACTTTAGAACACTGGGGTTTCAAATGTTCTCCACCAATGATGTTGCCAAGTAACTAAACTCAGTGGACCCAAAAAAACACTTCTTGGTGTTAACCTGGAGGTCAACATAAAAGTTGCTGTGGAGTGTCAGGGTTGAAATTTTAGGTCTTATAACCTTTTGCTGTTATTTAAGCCATTTTGCTTGACATTGTCAGGGTCGTGTCCTGTATTTCTAAAGGTGTGATCTCCAGAGTCATGATCTCGAACTAATCAGCAGATGGGATAAAACTTCAGCATTGGCACTGAGCTTTATCTGATCTACAAGTAGAGAAGAGCCAAGCAAAATGACACCTTTTATTGGCTAACTAAAAAGATTACAATATGCAAGCTTTCGAGGCAACTCAGGCCTCTTCTTCAGGCAAGATATAATACAGAAACTGAAGTTTCATGTGTTTATATCCACACACTAGGACCAGAAACAACAATGGTAAATCTTTAAAGGAAAAATCTTAAATGTAAAAAATTAATAGGTTCACTCTGGCTAAGATTAATTTAACAAGTGAGAGAAGAACAATGTATGGTCAATCGATTTTTGGATAAAATAACTGTCCAACAAAGTCCTTTGAAGTTTGTGATGAGTTTTACAAAACAATGTGGCTCTGTTAAAAGGTTATCTGTGTCAGTCTGAGAGATGCAAACAGTCCTTATACCTGGCTATAAAACTCTTGTCTATATTCAAGCCATGCTGTAATGTATTCAATTTTAACATGAGCTTAACTTCCCTTTCTTTTCTCTCTTGCTGTGTTTTGAAGTTGCCCATAAGCACTGTGACTTTAAAGTCCCTCTCACAGTGTCCATGGCTGTTGAAGTGGGCCGCTACATGAACATCTGTGTTGCCATGTTTAATGTGGAATCTGTGCAAATTCATTCTCTGGCGGAGTGTTTGTCCAGTTTCTCCAACATAAGAGTGCAGTGTCAGGACATTTCATGCAGAGAATTAGGTAGACAACATTGGATGATCTGCAGGAAAATGATCCCTTTATGTGATTTTCAAGTAGGCAGTGTGGTATAACTATACGGTCTGTATTGTAGATGTGGGCACACGTTTTACATCTTTACTGTAGGCAGGGAGATGTGCCATTTGCTGTCAGTTCATTTAGGGAGCTTCGGACAATAAGTTGCTGAAGGTTTGGTTGTTGTCTGTATGCCAGGAGGGGAGGTTCAGGAAATACATTTTTCAGTGTTTGGTCGCTGTTTAGCATTGGCTGAAGTTCTTTTATAATTTTTCGAAGTGTTTCAAGATGTGGGTTGTAGGTGACAACAAGGGGGATACTCTGATCTACAAGTAAAACCTTCTAAACATTTTCTGAATTCTCTTTGAAATTATTTTTGTGTCTTACCTGGTTTTCGACTTTTGCCTGATTATTGTGATTTTTGCCTATCGTCTGGGTTTTTTGGCACTTCATTTTATTTTGTTTTTGTTTGCTTTGGCTTTTGTATGCAACTCCCAGTTTTACTCAAGAAATTATTTATCTGTTTTTCTCCCAATTCAGGACATGGATAATGGCCTGCTATGTGCTGTATATGGTCCTCTCAATTACTATAATAAATTATTACGTGAACAAGGAACAACCACTATAGGCATTGTGTGGCTTAAGCCAAAGTAAGACCACAGGATTGTCTCTGCTTCTTCTATTGGTGAAACACCACTCTATATAGGAGGTTGTTACAGAGCTCAAATTGTGGTTCTTGGGGCATGGAGTCAGTGGTGGGTGACCATATTTCTAGCAAACATCAGTGAGTCATCAATCCACTGCTCCTATCTGAAGGAAGAAAGTAGGGAATATAAGCATAGTTGTAGAGCAGTCAGTAGGCCTGATTGGGGGCCTGTGGGTTGGATTCCTTCCTCTAGAAGACATGTTTCAAGAGTGATAGAGGCGATCACTTCGCCCATGTGAAAATCAGCTTTCTCTCACTGGGTATCAACACTCTTACCTCCTCTCTTGCATGGCAGGGAACCATTTTGGGATGGCGAGGGCCATCAATGGCCAAGCTGTGACTTCCAAGGTGTTGACAGTTAAGTGTGTCCTTGCCACTTTTGTTTTGCTGCTAGTCTTGACCCAGTATCGCAGCGTAAGGTGGGGAACACCACCACTCGCAACCTGTGGTGCAACCACTGCACATAAATCCAGCAGAACATGGTGGGGCACTCCTGTTAGACACCATGAAAACAGGTAAGAGTTGGCCCTTTTTCATCATAATGTTACTGAAGGATTCAACAGCAAGCAATGATAGAGACATTGTCATAGAGGACATGCAGCTTGTGTCCATTTAGGGTCACTGCACCTGAAAAGGGAACCATGAGAGGGATTGACATGACTGCACAACAGTGGCTCTATCCATGACCCCAATCACATGCCATGGCATTGTCAAGGTGGGGGCAATTGTTTATTAGGTGGCTAGGCTCGCTGCATTTGTAGCACTGGAGGATGCCTACTGCTCTGTCTTCTCAGTGGGAGCTGGATTCGGGATCCTTCAAAGAGGCTTATGAGATGGCCCAGAAGTGTCTTCTCTTCTCTGGACATTGTCGGGTCAACCAATGGTGCTCAATAATTTCAAAGTGGCCTTCCATAAATGCTCACGGCTGTCGACGAACCATGAAGGCCAGATGTTCTGGGAGCACATGGATTATAAAATCACAAGTTATCATCTCTAACTCGCACTCCAATGTGTTTATCCTGGGGCATAACCAATTGGCCAGATTTCCCCATATGCTTGGGCCCGAGCCTGGCACTCAAAGCCAAAACTGCCCTGGCAGTCTTGTGTTAAGCCATATTGGGCTAGCACCTTCCACTTCAGGGTTGGGTCATATCATAATTGGCATGCTGTGTCTCCCTAGAAAGAGACACTTTTATTGATTTTATTGTAATCATTCCATACAAATAGATCCATTTTTTTATAAACAATAGGATGGAAAACAAATCAACGCCCACCCCTGAAAAAGAGAGCATGGCCAACAGAGTAAAAGTTAAAGCTAGTAAAAATAAGTAAATTGATGAGTTTAATAAGCGGATAAAGATAAATGGAGAAGAAAAAGAAATGGGAGGAGAATCTGCTCCCTCTGCTTTAAGAGCTTAATCAAAAATATTATTGATTAGATCCATACAGGTTTTGAAAAAGTACTGCACAGATCCTCTAAGTGAGAATTAGATTTTTTCCAGTTTCAAATCATATAAAACATCAGTTACCCACTGAGTTAAAAGAGGAGAGTTAGGATTCTTCCAGTTTAGCAAGATAAGTCTATGTCCCAATATTGTAGGAAAGGCGATCACAGTTTGTTTGTCCTTTTCAACTTTAAGCCCATCTGGAAGTTCACTAAACACAGCTGTTAATGGGTTAGGATGGATTGGGACACCAAGGCTGTCTGAAAGGCACTTAAAAATGTTTGTCCACAATGATGTTAATTTGGTGCAGGCCCAAAACATTTGACCCAGTGAGGCTGGAAATTGATTGCAACATTCACAGGTTAGATCTTGCCCTGGAAACATTTTGGACAATTTTAAATGAGGCAGATCTCATTTTGAGATGGATAATTGTATGCTTTGTGCATGTGGATCTCAAGTGAATTCCCTGCATTGCTACTTTCCACTCCTTTTCTGAAATGTTGAGTGAGAAATCCTTTTCCCATTGTCCTCCTTTGAAAGGGAGGGACTGTAAAATGATTTTATATATTGCAGAAATGCTGTCGGAGTCCTAGAAACTGAGCAATATTTTTTCTAGCACAGAGGAAGGTGGGAGATTAGGAAAATCTGACATGTTCAGTTTATTAAAGTTTCTAATTTGAAGGTAGTGAAAGAAATGTGTTTCTGGAAAGTTAAATTTGGAATGTAATTGTTCATAGGATGCAAAGATGTTGTCTATGTAGAGATCTCTAAGTAATTTAATCCCAAATGTTTTCCAGATATTAAAAACTGCATATGTTTGCTAGGGTTGAAAAAGGTGGTTCTCGTGCAGAAGTGCCACCTATAAAAGCTTCTCTAACTTTAAATGTTTCCTACATTGGTTCCATATACTGAGTGAGTGAAGCCTATTGGGTTGTTAGTGTACTGGCGATAACTTGCATTTATAGGGGCACAAAGCAGGGAATGTAAAGAAGTGCTGCAGGATTTTATTCCTATTGCGGACCAAGCCTGTGTATTTTCATCTATTTGTATCGATGTACAGGTTTTTATAGCTTGTATGTTTGCTGCCCAGTAATAAAACTGAAAGTTAGGTAGAGCCATGCCACATACAGTTACAAATAAATGAGGTAATGGTTGAATTTAATTGCTTAAAAAATATTTATTGATGTATATTGGAATGGTTTGAAATAAAAAGAGAAGCTTAGGAAGGATATTCATCTTAACAATGTTAATTCTTCCAGCTAGAGTGAGATGAAGGGTTGACCATCTAAGCAAGTCTTGCTTAATTTTTTCTATATAGACGGCAAAAGTTTGTTGATAAAGATCTTTATGTTTACTTGTGATATTTACCCCTAGGTATTTAAACTGATCTGCAATGATAAAAGGGAAGGTGTCTTGTATGCTTAAGAATTCACTGAAAAGAGCACACTTTTATTCAAATTAATTCTGAGACCAGAAATTTTTTGAAATTCTGTTAGTGCTGTTAGGACTGCAGGCATAGTATTTTGTGGGTCTGATATATACAGTACCATATCATCTGCATATAGAAAAATCTTCTGTTCAAGTCCTTCTCTGATAATCCCCTTTATCTGTTAAGCACTTTGACAGTGAACTGCCAGTGGCTCAATGGTGATTGAAAAAAGTAGTGATTACAAGGGGCATCCTTGTCTGGTACCACGTTCTAGTTTAAAGTAGTCTGAATTAATGTTGTTAATACAAACTAAAGCTTCTGGATTGGTATACAGTAGTTTGATCCATGCAGAAATGTTCAGGCTAAACCCAAATTACTCTAATGTAGTGAAAAGGTAGTTCCATTCAATCATATCAAATGCTTTTTCTGCATCTAACGATAATATCTCAGGGGTGTTTGACTTTACAGGTAAATATATTACATTAAACAGGCGTCGAAGATTGGAAGCTAAGTGTCGGCCTTTAATAAATACAGTTTGATCTTGTGATATTACTGAAGGCAGCACTTTCTCTATCCTCCTAGCTAGGACTTTGGAGAGTATCTTAACATCATTATTCAGAAGTGAAATTGGTCTGTATGATGCACATTGTAATAAGTCCTTATTTTGTTTACGAAAGATGGTGATTAATGCTTGGAGAAAAGTTTGAGGTAGAATTTGATTATCTCTAGCTTCTGCTAATAAGAGGGGAGCTAGCTGAGTTGAGAATTTCTTATAAAAATCGACAGGGTAGCCATCAGGGCCTGCTGCTTTCCCACTCTGAAGTGACTTTATAGCATCTAGTAATTCTGATAGCACCAAAGGTTTATCCAATTCCTCTGCACTAAGAGTATCTATTTGTGTATCTGCAATACATCCAGTAATGCATTAGATTGTGTGTTGTCTTCTTTAAACTCAGTAGAATATAAAGATTTATAGTAGTCTTTAAATGTGTGCATTATATTTTTATGGTCAATGATTTTGTCTCTTTTTGTGTTGATGATTGCTGGGATTGCATTGCGAACTTCTTGCTTGTGGATTTGTTGAGCTAAGAGCTTATTAGCTTTCTCTCAATGTTCATAGTAATAAATTTAAAAATGTTCAGTTGTTCAGTTTCTTTAGTTGTTAAGAGGCTGAGCTCTGAATGCAGAGCCTGCCTTTTCCTATGAAGAGCTTCACTTGGACACCTGGCATGTTCTTGGTCTATTCTAGTAATTTTGCTGGTTAGCTGTAAAACCTTCTTGGCTTATAATTTATTTCTGTGGGAAAGATATGACATAATCTGTCCTCTTAAGAAGGCCTTCAGAGTTTCCCAGAGTATTCCTGCAGAGGCCTCTGAGGATGTATTTTTCTCTAGAAAGAAACTGATTTGTTTTGACAAAAATTATGTACAGTTCTTGTCTGCTAATAGAAGTGGGTTAAGACGCCATCTGCAAGATAAGTATATGGGGCATAATGATTTTAGCTCCAAGATTAGAGGGTGTGGAGAATCTTCACAATAAAGAATGAAACATTCACAAAACAAAGTGTTGGGGACCGTCGCCGTATATTATCTTGTGGACAAAGTAGCAAAATAAATGATCAAAGAAAACCAAAAAGGTAACATTTGACACCGTTTATCTCACAAAATGACGTTTTTATACAAAATTGAATTATGGGAATAGGAAATGGTTGGCAGGAGGTGATGTTGCAACAAGAAGCGGAACAACTTCAGTCGATGAAACCGGAAGTGATGTCTTTTGGAAGCGTTGGAAGTGACGTCAGCTTATGTGACCAGAAGTGACGTTGTGGCTGCCATTTTGGATCCCGGAAATATTGCCAATTATTTTTCCTCAGTTTTCTGTGGAGAGAAGAGATTCTGGTAAGTACCACGTGACAACACTTCATCTCACGATGTTTCACTCACCTTTAGGCTTTTTGACTGCCTCCTAATTACACATGTGTGACATGAACCCCCCCCTCCCCAGCCCAGACCCATCAGGAGGTCGTGGGCTCGGAAGAGAACATCCGTGTTAGCCTGCAAGGAACCTTTACGATAAACAACACTAAAACGATAAGGTTGAAGGTCTAAAAACTACCTAATGACATGGGGATTAGACTCACGGTGAAGTGACATCCACTGCAAAGCGGCGTGATCCGTCACCAGAGTAAATTCCCAACCAAGTAGGTAGTACCTTAGCTGCGTGATAGCCCATTTAATCACCAAGGCCTCTCGCTCCACCACTGCATACTTGGTCTCATGGTCCAGCAGTTTCCGGCTGAGGTACATAATGGGGCATTCAGCACCCTCGATGCATTGGCTCAACATGGCACCTAATCCTGGGTCCGATGCGTCGGTCTGGAGAATAAAAGAGGAAGAAAAATCAGGTGATTTCAAAACAGGTACTGACGTAAGGGCCAATTTCAAGTCACTGAATGCCTTATCCGCCATGTCATCCCATACCACTTTTAAAGGTACTCTTTTCTTTGTCAAATTAGATAAGGGCGTAGCGATTTTTGGAGAAATGCGGTACAAAACGGCAATAGTAACCCGTCAAACCTAGAAATGTTTGGAGTTGCCTCTAAGGCCGGAGTTATACTTCACGCAACGCAACGCATGCTGCAGCGGACGCTCCTGCTACGCAAGAGTTGTAGTGTTCATACTTGCTCGCGTACTTTACGTAAATCTGGAGGAATCCACCAGGTGGCAGTGCGAGATATTATCACGGTGAGAACATATTTGGCTTCTCTGTGTTGTGAATTGCCTAGAACACCTATTAAATTCTGATGACACCTTACCGCAATATCTCTGAAAAGGATGTTTATTGATTAAATCCGTCAATCCAGGGATGCGTCCATTCCAGCAAGCATTGGGCACGAGTGAGAAACAGTCCGTTGACGAGGCCTCCGCTCATCGCAAGGTGAATACAAGCACACACATACACTAGCATCATTTTAGCGGCACCAAATCCCCAAATCTGCATATCTTTGGAAGGAAACTGGAGCACAGTGTGGAATACAAGCAGGAAATACCAGCAACATAACTCCCTGCGAGACACCACCACCGTGACACCCCCATGTGTGTAATTATTCCCCCATGTGTGTAATTAACAGTATTCATTATTTAAATGAAATTATACTGTATGTAAAATGTAACATACACAGTTTAATGCATTTCATCATGAAAGTGATATCAAGTATAAATCTAAAGATTCTAAATGTACAGAGAGTTGGAATATCATACGTTTAATTTGTTCTGTTTGGCGATCTATTGCTGCTTTCTGCTGCTGTCAGGTCCAAGAAGCTCGTAGCGATTAAAAACTGGGATGACGTTAACGACGGTCTGCTTTAATGATAAAGTAAACTACGCGGTTAAAGTGTACATTTCGAAATTAAAGCCGAAATTTCCACTTTAATCACAAAATACACGTTTTCGCCGTGTCCTTTATTTTTTTCTCAGTGGCTCAAATATAATGCTATACATTATGTTGCTGTTGTTAAGTTGCAAAAATAAAAAAATAAAAGAGACGACACAAAAGACGGTATGTGAGACTTTTAAAATGTATCGTGTCATTACGTTCAGGAACTATCTACATGTGACAGAAAGCCTCTATGCAGATCCTACGGGATGAATGTGTGCACTTTGGTGTTTGATGAATGGTTAGATGTGGTGAAGCAAAATGCCGACATACAGATGCATTCGTGGTGCTTTTATATTCAAGCGTCGCATATTCCCGATCGTAATGATACGATACATTTTAAAAGTCTCACATACCATCTTTTATGCCGTCTATTTTTTTGCAACTTCACATCGGCAACATAATGTATAGCGCTGTATTTGAGCCACTGAGAAAAAAATAAAAGACACGGTGAAAACGTGTATTTTGTGATTAAAGTGGAAATTTTGGCTTTAATCTCGAAATGTCCATTTTAACCTCATAAGTTTACTTTATTATTAAAGCAGACCATCATAAACGTCATCCCAGTTTTTAATCGCTACGAGCCTCTTGGAACTGACTGCAGGTAAAGTAAAAAAATAAAAAATAGACGGCACAAAAGATGGTATGTGAGACTTTTAAAATGTATCGTGTCTTTACAATTGGGAATATGCAACGCTTGAATATAAAAGCACCACGAATGCATCTGTATGTCGGCATTTTGCTTCACCACTTTGAGCCATTCATCAAACAGCAAAGCGTGCACATTGATCCCCGAAGAATCTACATAGAGGCTTGCTGTCACATGTAGATAGTAAACAGAGACTCTGACGTCACGTTCCGACTTTTAGTACACTGCACCCCTGACTTTTTGTTGGTACTGCAACTTGCGCACACGCCACGTTAATTTCTGAGGACCTGTTCAGAGGACGCGTGAAATGAATGCTGGGAACGCGTGGCAGCCATGATGCGGGCGCGTACGTGTTCTGAGCGTGAAGTATAAATCGGCCCTTAGTCATCGGACGGAGCCAAGCAATGATGGCATCAATTTTAGAACATTGGGGTTTGACAGTACCTCTGCCCAAAAAACATTTCTTTGGATTAATACAAAGCCCTGCTAATGCTAGTGTGGAAAGCACTGCAATAACCTGCATTACATGTTCTCTCCATGTGCCGGAATAAATGACAACATCATCCAGGTAAGCGGCACTATATGAAATGTGGGGCCATAGCAGTGTATCGACCAGACATTGGAAGGTTGCTGGTGCCCCATGCAAACCAAATGGAAAAACCCTGTATTACCAATGTCCACTGGGAGTACTAAGCACAGTTTTTTCTTTAGCGGAGGCCGTTAAGGGAATTTGCCAATACCCTTTTGTCATGTCAAGAATAGTTAGGAACTGTGCGCTCCCAAGCCGGTCGAGTAATTCGTCTGTATGCAGCATGGGGTATGCGTCAAACTTAGAGACCTGATTAAGCCTACGAAAGTCATTACAAAACCTCAATGAGCCATCAGGTTTAGGAACCAAGACAACTGGACTAGACCAGGGGCTATAACTTTCTTCAATAACCCCCAATTCTAGCATTTGTCTAACTTCCAGCTCTACTTCTGCCTTCTTTGCCTCCGGGAGCCTATAAGATCTTTCCCTGACAATTACCCCATGGTCCGTAATAATATCATGCTCAATCAGGGCAGTCCGTCCTGGTATCTCATTTACAACTTCTGGTATAGACAAGATAGCCATCTCTAGGTCTTGTCATTGTCTGGTGGTCAAATTATCTTCGAAGTTAAGGTGTGAATGAGACAAGAAAAATGAACCAGGCTGTCCGGAGGAGGGATCGAATTCCCTATCGTTCCATGGTTTCAGCAAATTTATATGATATACTCATTCACTTGATTGACGATTTGATTGTTTAATCAAATAATCAATGAGTCAGTTTCTTTCCTTAACTTCATATGGGCCTTGCCAATGGGCCAATAATTTAGAATGTGAAGTTGGAACGAGAACCATTACACGATCACCCGGGCCAAATTCCCGAATGGTTGTGTTTCTGTTGTAATATTTGGACTGTTCTGCTTGAGCTTTCTCCAGGTTTTCTTTTAAAATAGGTCTAATTTTTTCTAATCTATCGCGTAATTGTGCAATATATTTCAGTATGTTTGAGTCTCTTCTTCCCATCCTTCTTTTAATATATCCAATATCCTTTGGGGCTGTCTTTCATATAATAGTTCAATAGGGGAAAAACTAGTAGAGGCCTGTGGGACTTCCTGATATGCAAACAAGATAAGAGGAAGTAACTGATCCTAGTTTTTCCCAACCTCGTTAACTACCTTGCGTAACATCTGTTTTCAAGTTTGATTGAATCGTTCTACCAATCCATCCATTTGGGGATGATAGACGATGTTTTTAGATGTTTTATATTGAGAAATTAGCGACTTCCCTGAACGTCTCCGAAGTGAAGGAAGTCCCATGGTCTGTTAAAACCTTTTTGGGGATCCCTTCACAAGTGAATATCCCTACTAATTCCTGTGCAATATTTTTTGAAGTAGCTGAGCGCAAGGGAACAGCTTCGGGGAATCGAGTGGCATAATCTACTAAGACTAAAATATATTTAAAGCATTTTAACGAGGGTTCTAATGGTCCTATGAGATCAATACTGACTCGTTCAAAGGGAATATCAATAAGGGGTAAAGGAACGAGAGGAGCTTGGTCCCTCCTAGGAATCTGACGAAGTTGGCATTCAGGGCCTGAAGCACAAAAACGTCGGACCTCCTCATTAATTCCTGGCCAATAAAATCTTAGAGTTTTATTCTCTCTAATGTTTTTTTCAGAGCCTAAATGGGCTCCAAGAAGGTGAGCATGTGCTAATTCACAGACTTGTCGCTGAAAAGTACGTGGTAATAGCAACAATGCTTGCACTTCACCCCCGTGTTCTGCCACTCTATATAATAATTCATTTTGCATTACAAAGAATGGCGTCGGTGGCATGGGATCTAGGGTTGTGTAACCCTTGGTGGATAATATTGCATTCCTTGCAAATTTTGAGGAATCATCGTTCCATTGTTCTCTTAAGTCATTAAGGGGTAAATAGAAATTGGGTTGTCAAATCCTGTATAGGGTCTCTATTGACCTCAGTGGGAGGGCCTTCTGTCACCATGTCCTCTACGTTAACTGTACTAGCTCCTGTAGAGGATGATGGGACATCGACTCCTCCATACTGGTTACCTGTATGGGTCCTAGCGACCATTGTACATGGCGTGGAGGCAGTCGGAGCAGCATTCTCCATTATTAAGCCTAAACTTTTCCCAGGAGCTGTTACGTTTTTACCGCTGTTAATATCATTTCAATCTCTTCCTAATATGACTGGAAATGAAGGATCCAGTAATACAGCCATAGCCATTCTAGTTATATTATAATCCAGCGTGTCCATACACTTAGCTTTTTTATAATACCAGTTGTCTCCGTGTATACATTTGAGGCTGGTTTTTATTTTTAGCCATTGTTGCGGTAAAACGAAATGGGAAGCCACAATGGAAATGTTACTCCCGGAATCAAACACTGCCCTTTCCTTTCTGCCATTTATAAAAACTGCACCTGTATATGAAAAAGACAATGGGTTTAT
The DNA here is from genome assembly GCF_016835505.1 of Polypterus senegalus. Classification (NCBI taxonomy): domain Eukaryota; kingdom Metazoa; phylum Chordata; class Cladistia; order Polypteriformes; family Polypteridae; genus Polypterus; species Polypterus senegalus. The sequence goes on along the minus strand of NC_053157.1, from coordinate 101,984,099 downwards.
CACAGTGGCACAATACCTTTCTCCCTTCACCAATGAGCAGTCCATGGGCTGACATGGGCAATTGGGTGACAGATGTCCCATCTCCCCACACTTAAAACCGCAGGGAACTATTTCTTTTATGGCAGGCGTGGGAGCTTGTCGCGGGTCTCAGGAGCTGCCCCACGTTCCTGTTGGTTACGGCGAGAGAACCGCTCCAATCGCCCCAATTTGCAAGCTGCCCAGTGACGCTCTGCTATTTTAATTAAGGTGTCCATATTGTCATATGGTTGTTTCCAGATTTGCTGGGTGATATGGTCAGGGAGGACATGAACGAAGGTCTCACATGTCAGTAACTCACCCATTTTATGGGAGCTGTTTATGTCAGGCCGTAGCCATCGACAAACCTTACTCCAAGCCTCTAAAGCTTGGGTTCATAGAGGCCGATCTGGATTGAACTGCCACTCCCTCCATTCTCTCGCCTGCTGTTCTGGCGAAATGCTGTAGCACTTGATCACCTCAAGTTTGAGAGCTTCATAATCAGCAGCCTGCTCCTCAGTCAAATCGTAATTGGCCCTCTGCGCTATTCCCTTCAGGTTGGGGGCCAGTAGATACACCCACTCCGACCTCGGCCATGCGTTCCGCTTAGTGGTACGCTCAAATACCAAAAAAATAGGTTTCTATGTCATCATCTTCTGTTAGTTTGGTTAACTGCGTTGGTGATGACCAAGCGGTCTCCGTCCGAACAGCAGCTGTTGCACGAGCCTCGGACTTGGCTAATTGTGTCCGAGTTTCACACATTTGAATCTTCACGGTGTTGAGATCACCCATCATCATTGTAAGAATAGTGTTGAAGTCCTGCTCTTCAGACATTCTTTACAAAAGCGATCATGCCGGCTATGCCAATTGTGGAGAATCTTCACAATAAAGAATGAAACGATCTCAAAACAAAATGTTGGGGACCGTCCCCGTATATTGTCCTGTGGACAAAGTAGCAAAATAAATGATCAAAGAAACCAAAGAGGTAACATTTGGCACTGTTTATCTCACAAAATAGCATTTTTATACAGAGTTGAATTATGGGAATAGAAAATCGTTGGCAGGAGGTGACGTTGCAACAGGAAGCGGAACAACATCGTTTGATGAAACCAGAAGTGATGTCTTTTGGAAGCGGCGGAAGTGACGTCAGCTTATGTGACCAGAAGTAACATTGTGGCAGCCATTTTGGAACCCGGAAATGTTGCCAATTATTTTTCCTCATTTTTTCTGTGGAAAGAGGAGATTCTGGTAAGTGCCACATGACGACCCGTCATCTTGCGATGTTTCACTCACCTTTAGGCTTTTTGACTGCCTCCTAATCACACATGTGTGACAAGGGGCATGGTCGGAAATAACAATAGTGTTGTACTTGCAAGATTTAATCGTAGGCAAGAAATTATTATCTATAAAGGAATAATCTATTCTTGAGTAGCAATGATGCACTGGTGAGTAAAATGAATATGTTGAGTTTGGGTTTAGAAACCTCCAGGGGTCTGATAAGTTGTGGTCAGTTATAAACTGTGTAATTGTCTTTGCAGTGTTAGAGGTCATCACCCCTGTGCTAGGAAACCTATCTAAGAGTGGAATTAAAACACAATTAAAGTGGATGCAAATACATTTTGTACGAATTCCCTATCATCGACATTGGGTGCATAAACATTTATCAAAATCATCTTCTAGTTAAATAAATTGCCCACGACAATCACATATTTCCCTCCAGGATCAGATACTGCATCTGATACCACAAATGAGACTGTTCTATGTATGAGAATTCCCACATCTCTAGTTTTCTTTGTAAAGCTGGAATGGAACATTTGGCCAGTCCAGTCTTTTTGCAGCCGGAACTGATCTTTGCTTAGTAAGTGAGCCTCCTATAAAAATACCATTTTAGCATTTAGACCTGTTAGGTTTCAGAACACTTTCTTTCTCTTTAATTCGTGATTCAGGCCTTTAACATTCCAGCTCACAAAGTTAACTGTCTCATCATGGACACATTGTTTCTGAATTTTTGGTGTCATTTTGTAGTCTTAACTGGAAGTGAGACAGCTTTAACTTTAATTTCCAATTTTCCCACGAGTTATTGCCATGCAGCCTATTGGTACTTTGGTAATTATAATTATAAGTATTAAAAGGATAGATTAGATATAGCTTGCTCTCTTTCTCCCCCCTTATCCCCCCATTTTGCCTCCCACCGTGAGACTGGACCCCACTTTACAAAGTCCCAGTCCTCTGACATACCTAGAGACATGTCCAAAACAAAACAAGCCCCCCAACAGTGATGCTTGAGGATTAAAAAATGAATAGATAGATACTTTATTAATCCCCAAGGGGAAAATTCACATACTCCAGCAGTATACTAATAAAAACAATATTAATTAAAGAGTGATAAAAATGCAGTGCAAGTTAAAAATTACAAGGTGGAGAGTGTGAGGCAGGTATAACAGACAATAACATTGTATAATGTTAACATTTACCCCCCAGGTGGAGTTGAAGAGTCGCATAATGTGGGGGTGGAATGATCTCCTCAGTCTGCCAGATAGAGATATCTATTGCCGATAAAGTCTAAATACTATAAGCATAAAATATATTCAACAATCTTGAAATTTTAAGATAGGAAACCCAGGGAATGGTGTTAAAAAGTGGCCCTGGATAAGCATAGTAAACCCTAATGTAATAATAACAATAACAATAAACCAAGGGTATGTTGTTAAACAGTCTCCTTTAGAACAGAATATGTGTATAATTATAAGTAAAACATAAACTGAAAGTGGCCGAGAAGAGATAATTATGCATAATTATGGTACCAGTATCATTCCAAGCGGATCAGACAGCAGGTAATATCTTCCTGCGATCCCATGACAGGATGCGACTCACGATCGTATTTCAAAAAATTGTCAGGATCAGCTTTCTTAACTCCTTTTCTGCTTCCTCCGTAGTGGTGAAGATGTCATATTTGTCTTGAATATCCACTTTCAGTTTGGCAGGATACAAGAGGCGGTATCTGATATCAGCTTTCTCCAACTGCTGTTTAATGTTAAAAAGCAGCATGTTTAGCAACTGTTGAGGGTGACAAATCAGGGAAAATATCAGTGTGGTTATTTTCAAATATAATCTCTTGTTTCTGTCTGAGAAGTGCCATTACATTAAGCTTAAATTGTAATCTCTCAAAGTAAACAATTAGAGTCTTAGGTTTAGAGGTATTTGATCCACGTATATGATAAGCTGCTGCTATATCAGTATCTGATTTAAAGTCCTCTCCAATTATTTTTGAGAATAGTTCAGCTACGAATTTCACTGGGTTTGGACTTTCACGATTCTCAGGTAGACCTTCGATTCTTTATATTATTCCTTCTGTGTCCATCTTCCAGAGCAGCAAGTCTGTCTCTGAGTTTTTTGCATTCGGAATTCACAGCTGTAGCTTTTCCATCAGGGGTAGATGCCAAATGTTCAGCTGTTTCAATTCGAGACGTGAATGTCTGCTTAACGTCTTCCAGCTAAGTGCTGTCAATTTGGACACATTTTCCTGAATGTGTTCCTCAATTTTTCCCAACATACCTATAAAGGCTGCATCAAAGTGATTATATACACGTTTTTCCAAGTCTTTATTATCCTGCTGCAGCTCCGGCATCTCCAGCCGCAGCTTCTCATTTGTCTTCTCGCTTTCTTTCTTTATATTTTTCTGAATTTTTCACCACACTAGTCTTTGTGAATAATATACATGCACATGTGCAGTTGCCAGTATATGTATCTATATATATATATAATTCACTAAGGGCACGCAAGGCAGTGAGCACACGCAAGACAGAGAGCCACGCCCGCCAACTCAAAGAGCCCCGCCCACCAACTCTAAGACCATGGGATACGCCCGACAGAGCTCCGCCCGCCATCTCTAATCCTACTTCCGTGTCCACCGTCACTCTTGATCAAACAGCAATAATTACCAAACAAACAAAGATAACTGGCAGTAACAGTGTAAAATTCACAATTGTTATACCAGTTTGAAAAGATAAGTTTTGAGGGTAGTTTTAAAATGTTATTGAATCGAAGTGATGTATATGAGAGAGAAGAAAATTCCCGAGTTGAGGAGCACTACGAGAGACGCTCGAGCTCCCATAGCACAGAGTTTGATGTGTGGTACAGACAGTACAGCTGCAGATGAGAATCAGAGTGAGCAAGACAAGTGTCAGTCTGTAGGAGATCAGTGAGGTTGTGGAGAGCTTTAAATGTTAAGAGCAGTATTTAGTATTGTATTCTGTAGTTAACCAGGAGCCTGTGAAGTTGAGAGAGAATAGGTGTAGTATGTTCAATAGATTTAGAACAGCAGGTTATTATCCTGGCAGCAGAATTTTGAATAAATTGTAAGCGATGGATACGTTTTTGTGGGATGACAAATAGAATACCATTGCAGTAATCTATACGTGAGGTGACTCGGGCATTAACCAATACTTTAGTACTGTGTTCCGTAAGAACAGGACGAAGTCTAGAAATGTTTCGGAGATGGAAGAAAGCAGTCCGAGAAATGTTACTTATACAGGAGGAATTATTTAATAATTGCCATTATTAGTGTATAAATGGATATAAATAATTGAATGTAAACGATTTACCAAAATCTGTTGTATGTAAACGATACTGTTTAAAACGTTATTGTTTTTTCATCAGAAAACCCGGTTTCCACATCTACCTGTATTAGTTTAAATGGCACTTTTACCACTTGCAATAGGGCGGACGCGCTGACTTATCATGTAGACTGGGCAACACAGTGAATGCGGCGTCTATCTATATATTTCTATGTTTTCCGTAGCCTGCTACAGGAAGGTACTCTCTCGACCATTGGCATTGGTTTCACTCCTTGCTGTTTTCGTTATACTGCGACAGTGGTTTCCTAAGTCTTTGTTATATTGAATTCCTTTCTCACCGTTTTCTGTTCCTATTCTTACACCGCTGTATGCTCTGGCGGGCTTCGGCTAGTTATATATAATTTAAATCTGCGCTGATATAAATTGGATTAATAATAAGCATTGATTTTTGGGCATGTGCAAGTATCCCTCGCTGCTGGTACTTGAATCTGTGGGTTTCATTGATCTTTTCATCTATAAGTCAGCTTTCCCTTCTAGAACTGAGAGCGAATACCAAAACTGAATATTAAGAACAGGATCCTGGGTTAAAAATTCAAACTTTTATTACACAAAATACCTCTGTATTGCAATATACTCCTCTTTTCTTCTTTCATCTTTCCACTGATATTCCCCCCAGATGAGTGTTGCCTGTCTCTGACTCTCCTAGATCAGACAGTGTTGTTCCTTTTATTTAAGCTCCATGATAACGGGTTAGTTAATGGTTGGATGGATGGAGTGCTCCCAATACCAGGGCACTGCCCATTGGAAGTACTTCTGAGTCATACAGAAGTCCCATAAAGTATGAATTGTAATTCACTGTACTGTAGTACCTCCTAGTAGCAGCCATGGATCTTTGCAGGGCTGTCCCACTGATCTACAGTTCCCAGCATTCCATGTGGGTGTCCAAATAGGTAGCAAAGCCCAGGGATGCTAGCATCTAGTGGATCAGCTGAGCATACTGCCATAACTATTGGCTGATTAAGGGAATAGGGTCAATCCTAGCAGGGTAGCCTACCTATGTGTGTTATCTATTACAATGTATTAAGATGACAGGTACATGAATGATATACAGTTTGATAACTATAAAGAAAACTGCATTTTACACTTGCAAAACTATGTCTGTGTGACATTTTTGGTAAGTGAAACAAATCTAATAAAATGAAACAAAAGCTAAAACTGTATTGCTTAAAATCTAAAACTAAATAAAAACAAAAAAGTACATAAAACAAAAATTAGAAAATGGTGAAAAACTAAAACTAAATAAAAAATAAAATCAAAAATAAATAAAAACTAAAACTAAAGAGTATCTTAAAACTAGAAACATTGATTCTAAAAATACATTTATAGAGGGTTATAAGCCAATTTTTTGAAATATTTTTGTAAAATGTTTTATTGTTTATTATGTGTTTTGCTGCTAGTTTATTCAATGCCAGTGGATTGACGAATAACATAAAATATAAGGCCGGCATCTTACTGCCGGTGATGTTACTTTTTGGAGACCTCAATGGGATGGTGACTTTTGGCTGTATCATGGGTCAGAGCATTGCTGCAGGGGTTGTTTGTTTTTGACAATAAACTTAAACTTAGAGCATTTGGAGCTCAGTTTGGAGATGTTAAGTAAACATTCACAACTCGTATTGAAATAACAACAACAACTGGCATCTACCGCTGACAGAAAAGCAACAGCTGCAAATTCTTGATACAAATTGACAGACTAGCTGCAATGGAAGATGGGTACAAAAGGAATAATATCAGAATCAAAGGTCTCCCTGAGAATCGTGAAAGTTCAAATCCAATGAAATTCATAGCTGAACTATACTCTAAAATAATTTGAGCGGACTTCACATCAAACACAGAGATAGCAGCAGCTTACTGCATATGTGGACTGAAATTCCCAATGTGAACACTCATGAAATTAAAATGGCTGGAGACTTTGTGTTTTAAATCCAGACCTAGATAGGTCTACTGCAACAGGTGTGATGACATCTAACACTACAAAAACAATTACAGTTTGTAACTAATCACAACTTATCAGACCCCTGGAAATTTCTAAACCCAAATTCAAGAGCATTTTCTTTCTACTCACCAGTGCATCACTGTTACTCAAGAATTGATTATTTGTTTAGATAACAATTTTTTTCCTACAATTAAATCTTGCAAGTATGAAGCTATAGTTATTTCTGACCATGCTCCTTTGATTTTAGAGCTTAAATCATTATGCCCCATATACTCTTCTCGCAGCTGGCGTCTTAACCCACTTTTATTAGCAGGCGTGAATTGCACAGAGATTATATCCAAGCAAATTGATTTTTTTTTTGTTTTAGAAACAAATACATCCTCAGAGGTTTCTGCAGGAATACTCTGGGAAATACTGAAGGTTTTCTTAAGAGGACATATAATCTCATATCTTTCCCACAGAAGTAAATTGGAAACCAAGAAGGTATCAGAGCTAATCAGTGAAATTACCAGAATAGATCAAGAACATGCCAGGTAACCAAATGTGGCACCTCATAGGAAAAGACAGCTTCTGCAAACAGAACTCATCCTCTTGACAACTAAAAAAAATAGAACAACTCATTATTAAATCAAGACATCATTTCTATGAACACAGAGAGAAAGCTAATAATCTTAGCTCAACAAATCCTCAAGAAAGAAGTTCACAATGCAATCCTAGAAATTACAAACACAAATGGAGGCAAAACTATTGATTGATATAATGCACATATTTAGAGACTACTATGAGTCTTTATATTCTACTCAGTTTAAAAAAGACAAGACACAATGTAATGCATTTTTGGATGCATTACAGATATCACAACTAGATACTCTCAGTGCAGAGGAATTGGATAAACCTCTGGCACTATCAGAATTACTACATGCTATAAACGCACTTCAGAGTGGGAAACCAGCAGGACCTGATGGCTGCTCTGCCGAATTTTATAAAAATTTCTCAATTAAGTTAGCTCCCCTTTTATTACCAACATTTACAGAACCTAGAGACAATAAAATTCTTCCTCAAACTTTTCACCAAGCATTAATTACCATCTTTCCTAAGCAAAATAGGGACGTATTACAATGTGCATCATACCAATCTCACTTCTGAATAATGATGTTAAGATACTTTCCAAAGTCCTAGCTAGAAGGATTGAGAAAGTGCTTCCTTTGGTAGTATCACCAGACCAAACTGGATTTATTAAAGGCACAATTAGCTTCCAGTCTTCAATGCCTGTTCAATGTAATATATTCATCCACAAAGTCTAACATTCCGGAGATGATATTATCGTTGGATGCACAAAAAGCATTTGATATGGTTGAATGGAACTACCTTTTAACTACATTGTAGAAAAGTGGGTTTGGCCTGAAAATATGTGCATGGATCAAACTATTGTACACCAGTTTACACCCTTTAGTTTTTATTAACATTATTTCAGACTACTTCAAACTAGAACGTGGTACTAGACAAGGATGACCCCTGTCACCACTACATTTTGCAATCACCATTGAGCCACTGGCAGTTCACAGTTAAAATGCTTATGAGATAAAGGGGATTATCAGAGAAGGACTTGAACAGAAAATTTCACTATATGCAGATGATATGGTCCTATATATATCATATCCAAAAAATACTGTGTCTGTAGTCCTAACAGCACTAACAGAATTTCAAAAGATTTCTGGTCTCAGAATTAATTGAATAAAAGTGTGCTCTTTCCAGTGAACTCTCAAACACACAATATTAGATTGGACATCTTCCCTTTTATGATCTCTTATCGTTTAAATACCTAGGGGTAAACATCACAAGTAAACATAAAGCTCTTTATCAACAAAATTTTGCATGGAAAAACTTAAACAAGACTTGCATAGATGGTCTACACTTCATCTCACTTTAGCTGGAAGAATTAACACTGTCAAGATGAATATCCTTCCTAAGCATCTTTTTCATTTTCAAAGTATTCCAATATACATAAATAAATATTTTTTTAAGAAATTAGATTCAATCATAACCTTGTTTATTTGGAATTCAAAATATCCACGTATCCAAAGGGTGACCCAACAAACACCTAAGGCAGAAGGTGGCATGGCTCTACCTGTCTTTCAGCTTTATTCTCGGGTGGCAAATATACAAGCTATAAAAACCTGGACATTGACGCAAATAGATGAACATACACAGGCTTGGTCCTCAGTAGAAATAAAACCCTGCAGTACTTCTTTATATTCCTTGCTTTGTACCTCATTAAATAAAATATACTATACATGTATATATTATTGCCATTATACTAACAACCCAATTGTGCTTTGTGAAAAATGAATGTTCTCTTCATTCCCTTGTACTAATTCATGTCTGATGTAAAAGCATGCTTTGCTGAGCAAAACAGAAGAATATTTGTCCAAAGGACTCAAGGTCTAAGTCTGCTTTATCACGTTTAGCCTTAGCTTACATCTGAACGCCATAACAAAAGGGGCCAAGAAATCAAGTTGCACAAGGGGCGTTGAAGGGGCTCAAGGATTGTGTATAATAAATGTATTGATTGTTGCATTTCATAATGATATTAAATCACACATTCTAGGGGTATAAAAACTTGCCCCACCCAACAGACGGGGTTCAGAAGAGCCCTGACGCTGTCATGTATATTGATTGTCTGCTTTTCTGAAACTTTTCTCACTGTGGCACTGAAAAATAAAACTGCTTTATAATTTCACCTGCTGTCTTGTCAAAAGTGTTTGTCCACAGCCTCAGTCACTCAGAATATAGAACCAATGTAGGAAGTACTTCAAGATAGAGAAGCTTTTATCTTTTGTACCTCTGCACGAGAACTACCCTTTTCCACTCTCTTAAACGTACCCAATTTTTAATGTCTGGAAAACATTCGGGATTAAATCACTTAGAGATCTGTACATAAACAATGTGTTTGCATCCTATGAACAATTACACTCCAAATTTAACTTTCTAGCCACACATTTCTTTTACAAACTCCAAATTAGAAACTTTGCTAAACAAAATCTGCCCTATTTTCCTCACCTCCCACCTATTTCTATTCCGGAAAAAACATTGATCAGTATTGAGGACTCAGACAGCATTTCTGTAATATACAGTATAAAAACATTTTAATGTCCCTCCCTTTCAAAGATCCCAGAGTACAATGGTGAAATGAGTGGAAGGTAGAAATGCACATAATTCACTCTAGCTTCATACATGCAAAGCATGCAATGTTTCAACATAAAATTATCTATCGAGCACATCTGTCTCTTTTAAAATCATCCAAAATGTTTCCAGGGCAGATCCAACCTGTGAACATTGCAATCAAGTTCCAGACTCATTGGGCTATTTGTTTTGGGTGTGCACCAAATTAACATCATTTTGGACCAAAATCTTTAAATTCCTTTCAGACAGCCTTGGAGACATAATCCCTCCTAATCCACTAAAAGATGTGTTTGGTGTACTTTAGGATGGGTTTAAAGTGGAGAAGGACAAACAAACTGTAATTGCCCTTTCTTCACTATTTGCATTCTGACTTATCTTGCTTAACTGGAAGAATCCTAACTTACCTCTTTTAAGTCCGTGGGTAACTGATGTTATATGTTATTTGAAATCAGAAAAAAATCAAATTCTCACTTAGAAGATCTGTGCAAAACTTTTTTAAAACCTGGTAGGATCTAATCAATAACATTTTAGAATAAGTATTTACATTGAGGAAGTGAATTCTCTTCTTTTTTATTTTATTTATTTACTTACTTATTTTTCCAATTTTAAAGTTTTACTTTGTTGGCCTAACTCACTTTCTCATGAGTGGGAGTTGATTTGATTTGAACCTGGTTTTGTAAAATTTGACTTGCTTGTGTGGAATGTTATTTGATTTTAATAAATTGTGAATAAATTTAATAAAGTGAATGTTTTACACACTAACTAAGAACTCATGTACTCTGCCTCATCCCCTTTATCAATACACCCTATAAGAGCAGAATTTCTGCAGGTGACATGGCCTGATGTTACAGTCTGATGTGTACTTAAATCTCACATTTTTACATTTTGTGCAATACTATATGTTTACTTACATTAAATTTCATCTGCCACAAATCTGCCCAAACCTGTATGTTGTCCAGGTCCTTCTATAATAATACAGTGGATTCGATATTATCTGTCAATCCTCCTAGCTTGGTATCATCTGCAAACTTAACCAGCTTGTTATTTATATTCCTATCCGAATCATTTATATATACTGTTTTAAAAATAGCAGCTGCCCTAGCAATGATGCCCTTGGGACGCTACTTTTAACTCCACCTGATTCTGTTAAGGTTCCTTACACCTTACACTTTTATTCCTTTGTTTTACCCAATTCTGCAACCTTCTACACACTACACCCTGAACCTGCACTTCCCCTAGTTTGATGCCTGACCTCTCATATGGTACCTTATCATATATTTTGTGAAAGTCAATATAAATAATATCATATGCACCACTTTGATTATATCCTTTTGTTGCTTCATCATGGAATTCAGCATGTTAGTAAAACAGGCTCTCCCTTGTCTGAACCCACGCTGATTATTCAGTATAGCTCTTGTTCCTTCCATTAATTTACCTGTGAAGCATGTTAAGCTTACTAGCCTATAGTTACTTGGATCTACCCGACCACACTTTTTATATAATAAAATTTGCCATTTTCTAGTACAGTGGTATATGTCCTGCTTAGACGCGAAAAATTTAATCATTTTCCCTTTATTTCTTATGGGAAAAATTTGTTTGGTATACGTCCTGTTTGGTATAAGTCAACGGATCTGGAACAGATTAAGGATGTATACTGAGGTACCACTGTACTTCCAAAAATATGCACCAATAGTTTATATATGTACTTATTAACTTTCTTAAGTATTTCAAGATATACTCGTGCTCATAATAAATAAAACATACCCTGGCAGAATTTGTGAAAAAATGGCCATTGTTTGAAAACTAAAAGTGGTCATGCAGAAAACTTTCCGTTTAATTAGGAAGTGTGCTGAGGTGAGGCAATTTATTATCACATAATTTTGTGTGCCCTTTTTAAATCATAATGATAACTGAAATCACCCAAATGGGCCTGCTCAAACGTTTACATACCCTTTCATATTAGGGCTGATAATTTAGGTGCAAGATGACCAGCACAGGTTGAAATTAAAGGTGATTAAAGGAGAGTTTCCACACCTGTAACCTCTTTGATTATAATCAGTTTCTGTATATAAATAGTCAATTTAAATACAGGCAGAGCTGCACTGACTTTGCTGGATACCAAGCCACTGGGAAAGCAAAAGAACTGTCAAAGGACCTGCAAGAAAAGGATGTTGATTTGTATAAATCAGTAAAAGGATATTAAATGATATCAGGAGATCTGAAAAAGACTGTCAGTAGTGTTCAAACTCTGATTAAAAGGCAGAAAGTTAGGGGTTCTGTTGTTACCAGGCCAGATTTCAGCCACAGCTGATAGGATCTTTTGTTGAGCTGCCATGAAAAACCCACAAGCCACTTCAGCTGCGATACAAGTAGCTTTTTCATAGTTGTTAATGTACTGTATAATTTGCATATTGTACAAATTAGTGTTGGTTAATCTTTTATTTATTAATATTTTAAAATGTCTTTCCCATTGCCCTTCACATTGCCCTGGTATAGCACCTCTTATTGTCACACTATTTAGCTATATATATATACTAGCAAAATACCCGCACAGAGAAGTAGTAAGTTAAACAAGTTATGAAAAAGAAAAGGAAACATTTTAAAAATTGATCCCACCTTAAATCGCTTCTTAAAATTGTTTACAGCTCTCCACCAGCGTCTTTTGTCATCTAAATATGCTGATAAAAATCAGGCTGCAAGCAGCCGGCTATTCCATCACCCCACCAACTTAGAACGTGCACAAACTTCTCCCAGCTCATGCCTTCATTGATTATCTGGGAGTGGAGTGGAGTTTTACAGTGGAAATAATAGATCGTTGTTTAGAATACACGCATTTCATGTCTGTTCCGTTTCTACAGTAATCTGTGTAAACAAATTGTTAAAACAGAAACGTTTTCTATATTCTACTAGTAAATGACAAAATGTAGGCATAAACTTTCACAAAAGGTACAAATCTAACACAACAATTGCACTTTTATTCAAAAATATAACTGCGAAAACAAAATGCCGCCTTAACATGCGACATTGACAGCCATTTATTATGACTGCCTCTGTGGCGCAATAGAATCAGCTGCTGACTGGGAATCAAAAGGTCGCGAGTTCGATCCTGCACCACACTGTTTTGAGAAGTAAACTGCTGTCTTACTATTTTAGAATAAAAACATACATTTGATTTCAGTCTGTAACAGCCGGTGTAATTTATGATACTTGTAAAGGTTAGCTTTGTTTTTTTTTTAGTCAGTTTTATTATCTCAGCCGCGTTCACGAGCCCAAGCACACCCCACCCCTGCATCTAACACTGCTGTTGCACTATGACAGAGGTAAACTCAGCTCCCTTCTACATCGGAGCAAGAATGCACATACCATTACTTGCATACTAAAGTGTCAGCAGGCACTTTTCGTGGCATTACACACATTTTTGAGCATGCCCTCTGCACACTACTTGTGACTTTAGGCTTTAGGAAGTAAGTAAATAAATATAGGTAAATCGTGTCATAAAATGATTTCTTCAAAATGCTCAAAAAATACATATGTAGTGCCACAAAAAGTGCATGCAGACATGTCCGTGCCAAATAAATAAATAATGGAGTTTTAACAGTGTGAGAGAGTTTTTAAGGGCTTAAAATATATAAAAATAACCATACAAACATATGGTTTCTACTTTGCGGATTTTCACCTATCGCGGGGTGTTCTGGAACGCAACCCCCGCGATCGAGGAGGGATTACTGTATATATAAATATATATATTGTCACACACGTGCGCATGAGAGGCAGCTAAAGGGCTTGAGTAAGGGCAGTTCCGAAGCATGCCAGGATGTGGCAGAGTGCACTGACTCTTTTTCTCCCTTTCCTGTAGACCATTCACGGGAGATCCTGGGCCGGGTCTAGACAGGCATATATGAGGGGGCAGACAGAAATGTGAAGAAGGCACATGGTGGCGACAGAGGCGGGAAAGGGGTGGGGTGGTGGTGGGAGTGGGAGTGCTCTGGATAACTGTTTTTGTCATGTAATTGGATTGCACTTTGTTAGGCCTCTACCCTAAGATCTGTCCAACTTGGGTGCCCCACCTGAAGGCAAAGCTTCTGCTGGTGTAGCTCTTAGGGTCACTGAGGCACGCAAACCCCCTGACCACGATAAGGCAGCAATCCCTCAGGAGGAAAACTGAAAAATAAAACAACAAAAAATAAAATAAAATATTCCTCATCAGAATATAAAAACTAAAAACATGACATTTACCTTAATTGGATGGCCTATATCAAATATATTCAAACCCAACAATAACACTTCTCACTATTGCCAATATTAACAAAACTAAAAGGGTAGACCAAGTTATAAACAAAAAAAAAAAAACAATTCACCAAGTCTTGAAAAATAAAACTGAAAAATAGAGTAAAAAAATAAAAATAAAGAATAAAATAAAATATCCATCCAGATCTTTACAACCAACAACATAAAATATATCTTAATTGGATGGCCTAATTCTCAAATAAATTAGCAAAATAAGGTAAGAATAAAATAAGATCTCTCAATATAACCAATATTTACAAAACTCAAAAGGGTTGGCTTAGTAATTAAAAAAAAAAAAAATTCACCATGTCTTTTCCTACAATTCTCAAACTAATTTGTAAAACACAACAGATTTAGAAGAGAACATTTGAACTTTTTTCTTCTTTTTTTGTCTTTTTGTCTTGTTTTAAGCTTGTTTTGCAAGCAACTGAACTCTCTGTTTGCAACCGAACAGCTCCACTCTCCTTTCTCCTCAATCCACTCTACAACAACAGTCTCCTGTTTCCCTTTGCAAAAACTCTTCCAAATTCATCATATCCAAGTTATTTGTTATGGACTTCTCATGGGCCAAGATCACCAAATTCCTCTTTCTTTTATGTAACATGGTGTGACGATAGGGGTTAGGACCGTGACAAAGTGGAGAAGAAACTCTCACACGATGCTGAAGACACACCAATTACCAGGGCTGTTACATACAATTTATGCAACATGAAAGGCTTCCTTGTACTCCTGCAGGAGTTTACACACAGTGGAGAGGTCTGTTTCCTTTGAACATTTTTTGAGCAGCATCTGTTTTGCCACAAGAACTTCATTTTTCAGACTTACAACATCTGATACAGTGCCATCCATCACAGCCAGAGGGTGCAACAGGGTGGGATCTAGAAATGCTAGATTTGGGTGCAAGACTAGATATGGCTCTCATCAGGTCAATATTCTTGTGTGAAAATCTAGTTTCGATTTCTGAAATGGCCCTGTCAAGGATGTTGAGCAGGGATCTTTTCAGAAACTGATGGGGGAAATGGTAGGGTCACCAGAGTCTGTATGGCCCAAGGTTGAGAGCACAACACTTTGACCCAGGTGTTTGCTCATTGTTCTCCTTCCCTTTGTTGGATGTGACTCATCCTCAGCAGGAGATGACACTCCCAACAGTCATCCTCACGGATGTTTTTTAATGAGTCCAGTGCTGCACTAACAACCTCAGAAGCACTGCACAGATCAACTGACTGAGACTGTAGAATAGC
Source organism: Polypterus senegalus (assembly GCF_016835505.1). Taxonomy (NCBI): domain Eukaryota; kingdom Metazoa; phylum Chordata; class Cladistia; order Polypteriformes; family Polypteridae; genus Polypterus; species Polypterus senegalus. Next base: position 101,968,800 of record NC_053157.1, on the reverse strand, counting down.
ATTTGCTGGTTTCAAGACACCAAGCACCCGCACTGGGAACTTTCTAATCTCAAAGAAGTGATGCCTCTTAATTTGGCATAGCAGGCCTGATGCCTCGATGCACAGGTCAACTGCAGCGTCATCATCCTCTGTCATCTCAGATAGGATACTAAGGATTTGTTCTTGATTGTCCACAGTGCAGCTTGTCACCTCATAGTGGCTTGTCCATCTGATCTCAAGCAGCCTTTTTAGACAAGGTGCATCATGTTTATTGAGCACATAGTGGTGGTGAAAAAAGTTGTAGAATGAACTAGATAGGCTAAAAAAATTTTTTGCACATGGGTCACTCTGCATGGCATGCACAAGTGCACACTAAGTGCAGTTGGTGGTTGTAGCAGTGGATGTATGGGACATATCTGTCAAGCCTCTTTTGGAGCAGAGCTTGTACACAACCTCTAACCCCACTCATCACAGAAGCCCCATCATAACACTGGCTAAGCCCCATCATAACACTGGCTAAGTATACTGTCAGCACTGTAGCCAGCATCAGAAAGGTGTAACAGTATCTCAGAGGTGATGTACTCTGCGTCAAGTTGTTGCAAGTCAAGCAACCCAATAAGATGCTCCTCTGGCATGGAATTTCTGACAAACCGTATTATCACAGACTAAGTTTCCACATTGCACCTATCCCTGGTCCCATCACTTTTGAGGCAAAACCCTGCAGAATCAGCACTTTCATATTTTTTCCTGACCTCTCCAAGCATCATGTCAGCCAGTGTTTGGATAATTTCATTTTGGATATCCTTAGATGTGTATTTTGCATTTTTTTGGGATACCCTTAGAAATGCTTGCTAGCTTCTCATCCTTCTTTAAGGTATATTCCATCAGTTTTAGAAAAATACCTGAAGCAATGTCATCATCATTACCCACTGCATCATGTCTCAAGGTTTCTGCAGTCCCATGGAGCCCCAACTCATTTACACAGAGAAACCTTAGAGCACTACCAATACTCTTGACACAGTAATGTTTTTTTTTCAAGTTGTGTTTTACCAACCAACATTGAATCCACAGTCCCCACTGTGGTCTCTCTGCTTTTATGCTCAGTCCAGATGGTTGAAGCATGCACATGGTTGTGGCTGGACACATATCTCTTAGCCCCTTGTCTCGATCAAGTGCTGCTTTCCAGTTGTTAAAACCAGTTAAGGTAAAAACTACATCCCTCTCATTAACAGTGCTGCCATATTTTCGACAGGGGAAACAGAAGCATGCATCCCGCACAACAGAGTACTCCAGCCATGGTTGTGTGCGGTACCAAGCAGGAGTGAATGATCTTAATTTTGTGCCACCAAATACATGTTTGGGGTAACTACCCAGTATTGGCTGGGAGGGTGTATTGCCATTTAAGTCACTGGGTAGCTGAGTGGGTTGTTTTGGGACAGCAATTGTTGGCAGAGGTACAGGAGAAGCAGTGCCTGTTGATTCCATAGGAGCAGACATACTAGCTGCCGTCTCTGATGTACCAGCAGCAGCATCATTGCTACTGCTATTGGTACAGGCAGGGGGAGCAGACACACTTTTAAAAGCTTGGAAAAAAGGATGCATCTCACAGCATTAACTTTCCCTTTGTGAGCTGCTGGAAGCTGGGGTGGAAAGTGAATAAGCTTTACTAATATTGCTGTGATTACATCAGTATATGAAACGAGAAAACTGTTGAGTGCAGACTATTTGAAAGCTGGGGTGGGGCTTTGTGTCATGGTCTGACAGACAGACACAGGTCCTACAGTCGGCTCTGTGTAGCAGACAGGCTCACAGTGGTGCTTGTGGGATCGAGAAAGAAACACTTCTCTACCAGACTGAAACTGTGAGAAGAACACTGGACTAGTCCCCCATTGACTGTACAAATATAGATGTATTTTTTAGTTGTTGTTAATTATCTCACGAGTCGCTATGATTGATGACAGAGATTTGCTGCTTCCTCAAAGCCTCCCGCCATTGCGCAGCTCATTTTGCTCTGCCCTGCCTACTGAGAAACCTGACACCGGGTTATTTGCATACTAACAGTGATTGGATGTTTAGCTGGGGGGAGGGTGACTGGGGGATCTCTGCCGAGTTCTGTGTGAGCCTGCGGACAAAAAAAGAGGGAAAGAGCGAACAAGAGGTGAAACCTATCATCTCATTTGTGCCTTTTCCAGTGGATTTTTCAGCTACTTTAGTAAATCTTGTCCATATTCAGTTTGTGGGCAATCTACTGTATTATTTTCTTTCTAAACCTCTAAAAGTTTGATTTAAGGGGGCAGGACGTTTATTTAAGGAAGCATTGCCCCTTCTTGCCCCAGCCTAGAGCCGGCCCCGGGGAGATCCCACCTGGCTCTTTTGACGTCACTTCCAGGACCGAGCCTATGAAAGAAGACCTTGCCGGCCCCGGCCCCTGTGATGTCACGTCCGGACTTGAACCAATGTCTGAAGACCATGAGCCCAATCCATATGATCTCACTTCCTATCTTCCCCTTTAAAAACCTGCACCTTTTCCCTAGTCCCTCTGTTCAGTTTTGGACTCGGTTTTGTGCACATCAGTGCTGTATTTGCTAAAATATTACTTTTGCAGCCAGGATACCAGATTATATGGGTGGCTGCCCCTAACCTTTATATGACTCTGTCTCATATTTATGACACTGGTGTAGTCGGCAGGATGGAGAAGTCCCAGAGGAGAAGGGGACAGGACCTGCAGTACACCCAGGTGGGAGCGTACCGGGGCCGAGTGTTAAGGTGGGGAGGGTGCCCCATGGTTCGGTGAGACCTGGTGTGGGCTCCACTCCCGGCACGCATAACTAGGCCACCTAGAGAGGCCAAGAAGTGTGCGGGTGGGGCCCACAGAGTTGGGCTGCTCCGGAGAGGGGAGGCAAAAGGGGCTTAGTATGCTCTCTTGGGGGAGAGTGCCCACCTACCTGTGAAACCAGAGCCCCGTTTACCACCTGGGGTGCCCCAGACTGGCAGGTGAGTAAAATAAAAAAATGGAGGTTGGACCCAGAGCGGCCGACCATCAAACAAGCCTGTTCCTTCTGGGTAATCGTAGGGCAGTGGCTAGCCGGTCTGGGGCAAGCAGTTTAAGAACATGGCAGAGCTCATAGAGCTTCTGGAAACACAAAGGGCGGCCTCACACTCTGGGGGAGCAGAACCGCCCTTATGTTGAACTCAGCCGGGGCACGTCCCAAGACAATAGAACCCCCCGTACAACCCGGAGCTTGCATGCAAACCGCTTGGAGGCAAGGAGGAATGCAGATGGAGGACGAAGAGGGGTTGGTGTGCTCTGGCTAATCCGTTGGCGGTCCCACATACTGGCGTGGTGATCGTCAACGGACACAAGACCACAGCTTTGTTCGATTCCGGCAGCAACACTTCTATTGTTGCCCGCCGATTTGTGCTACCGCAACAGTGGCTAAAATTTAAGACCGGTATAACCTGTGTCCACGGAGAAATCCTATGGAACAGGTCCGCCGCTTGTGTCATCAGTTACGGAGGATAAGTTCACAAACTAACCATAGTGGTCCTTCCTGATCCTCCACACCCGGTGATACTAGGGCGGGACTGGTCTAAAATTAAAAGCGGTGAGACACAAACCACTCCAGGGATTCATTTGGGCCTCGTTGCAGACGGGAATGAGCCGTCTCAAGCTGCCTCCATGCCGTGTACTCAGCCAGCAGAGAGAGATGAACTGGCTTCCCTGAGTGACGTGGCAACTCCCGGGCCGTCACGTGCTGATACGTTATCCACCACCGCCAAGACGGAATGGGAGGAAGCCACGCCCCTTGAGGTCCGCGCAGACCCTCTCTCCCTTTTGTGGTTACAATTTAAAGAGATGCCGGCGTCTTTTAGAAGGGAGCAATGGAATGACGACTCCCTGAAGTTTGCTAAAAATGCAGTGGTCCTTGTCAATGGCCAGCGCACTAACCAGTCGATGCCACAGGGCCCTCACTTTGTGTTAGACAATGACCTTCTTTACCAAGTAGCAATGCATGATGGGCGGGAGAGAAGGCTGTTGCTAATTCCGCGCACCTTCCTCCGGCAGGTCTGCAAGTTAGCACACGCCCACCTCCTAGGTGGCCACTTGGGCACCGAGAAAACCCTGGAGTGGATCAAGCTCCATTTCTACTGGCTGGGGATCAATGAGAAGGTTCGTCGCTTTTGCACTTCCTGCCCGGAGTGTCAACTGTGACAAATTCCTAGAAGGGACTGTGCTCCTCTCGTTCCTATACCCTTAATTGACAATCCGTTCCACAGAATTGCGGTCGATTTAGTTGGACCTCAAGAGGCCTCAGCCCGAGGACACAAGTACATTTTAGTCCTCGTGGATTATGCTACCAAATACCCCGAAGCTGTTCCGTTGCGCTCAGCCACTTCTAAAGCCATTGCACTGGAATTACTAGGGGTATTTGCGCGCCTGGGTATCCTCAAGGAAGTCTTGATGGACCAGGAGACACCTTTCACCTCGGAGACATTCATGGAGGCTGCCAAGTTACTGAAAATAAAGCATTTAAAAACCACGGTGTATCATCCTCAAACCGACGGTTTAGTAGAGAGGTTTAATCAAACTCTCAAACAGATGCTACGTAAGGTGGTCAGTGAGGATGGAAGGAACTGGGATCAGCTCCTCCCACTCGTCCTTTTTTGCCTACCGGGAAGTCCCACAAGCCTCCACGGGGTTTTCCCCTTTTGAATTATTGTATGGGCAACAACCTCGGGGCATATTGGATATTCTAAAAGAAGGGTGGGAAGAAGAGGCTCTTCCCTCTACAAACATACTGGAGTATATCGCGCAATTACGCGATAGATTTGGAAAAATTTGGCCCCTCCTTAAAAGTCTCATGGAAGATGCCCAAGCAGAACAGGCCCAATATTACGACCGTGGCACGTCTCTCTGGGAGTTCCGCCCGGGAGATCGTGTCATGGTCCTAGTGCCTACCTTCCACTCTAAGTTACTTGCCCATTGGCAGGGGCCCTACGAAGTTAAGGAGAGGAAAGGACTTCTCGACTATTTGGTGAGTCAACCCAATTGTCGGCCGAGGGAGTGGGTTTATCATGTGAACCTGCTGAAACCGTGGAAGGACAGGGATCCCGATCCCTCCTCGGACAGCGCCGCTCACTCTTTGCTCACATGGCTAAGCCTTAACTTCGGTGCGGATTTGAGTCCCAGACAATGGCGGGAGCTGGAAACAGTTATCCGGTCTGCCCAGGAGGTAGTGAGTGAAAGCCCCGGAAGGACCACTCTGGTTGAGCACCACATTGTAACAGAGCCCGGGGTTATTGTCTGAGAATGCCCATTTTGTCTTCCCGAGGCAAAAAGGGCTGAAGTGGAGCTTGAGATCAAGCACATGCTGGAACTGGGTGTGATCGAGGAAAGTCATAGTCCCTGGTCCAGCCCCATTGTGTTGGTCGCTAAGCCTGATGGGAGTTGGAGATTTTGCAATGACTTCCGTCGCCTTAATCAAGTCTCCCAATTCGATGTATACCCAATGCCACGAGTGGACGACCTCCTCGAGAGGCTTGGACAGACTCAATACTTGACCACACTTGACATGACCAAAGGGTACTGGCAGGTTCCTTTAGTGGACTCCGCAAAGGCTAAAACCGCATTTAGCACCCCTAGTGGACACTGGCAGTATCGTGTCCTTCCATTTGGATTACATGGGGCTCCAGCAACCTTCCAGCGTCTGGTGTACAAAGTGCTCCGGCCTCATAACTCATACAGTGCTGCCTACTCGGATGACGTGCTCATCTATTCCAGCACATGGAATGAACACCTACAGCAGGTCCAAGCGGTATTGCGGACGCTGGGGGAGGCTGAGCTCTGGATCAATCCCAAGAAATGCTTTTTTGGATTGAGCGAAGCCAGATATTTAGGCTACCTGGTGGGTCGGGGTACCGTGAGGCCACAGTGCTCCAAAGTAGATGCCATTTTGAAATGGCCCCGTCCGCGAAACAAGTGGCAGGTCCAAGTCTTTCTCGGGCTAGCGGGCTATTACCGCCGGTTTGTGCCCCGATTCTCGGAGAGAGCGGCACCCTTGATTGATTTGACAAGGAAAAGGGCCCCAAACATTGTGGTATGGACTGAGAAGACAGTTACTGCATTTAGTGACTTGAAGCAGGCCCTTACGTCCGCACCTATTTTGACAGCACCTAACTTTTCTTTGCCTTTTATCCTCCAGACGGACGCTTTGGACACAGGCCTGGGGGCTGTGCTGAGCCAAAGCGTCGATGGTGTGGAACACCCCATCATGTTCCTGAGCCGGAAACTGTTGGACCGGGAGACCAGGTATGCAGCGGTTGAACGTGAGGTTTTGGCGATTTAAATGGGTGATTACCCAGCTGAGGTACTACCTGCTGGGCCGGGAATTCACCCTAGTCACGGACCATGCTCCTTTACAGTGGATGGCCCTGCACAAGGAGTCGAATTCGCGGGTCACCAGGTGGTTTCTTGACCTCCAGCCATATAAGTTTTCGCTCATCGTCGGGGCACTCTCCATGCCAACGCTGATGCTCTTTCTCGGTTCACAACCTCTCGGTTAGGGTCGCCCGACCCGACGGGTCTGGGCTGAGGGGGTTCCTTGTCACACACGTACGCATGAGAGGCAGCTAAAGGGCTTGAGTAAGGGCAGTTCCGAAGTATGCCGGGATGTGGCAGAGTGCACTGATTCTTTTTCTTCCTTTCCTGTAGACCATTCACGGGAGATCCCACCTGGCTCTTTTGACGTCACTTCCGGGACCGAGCCTATGAAAAAAGACCTTGCCGGCCCCGACCCCTGTGCTGTCAAGTCTGGACTTGAACCAATGGCTGAAGACCATGAGCCCGATCCATATGATCTCACTTCCTGTCTTCCCTTTTAAAAACCTGCACCTTTTCCCTAGTTTCACCTCAGTTCTGTTTTGGACTCGGTTTTGTGCACATCAGTGCTGTATTTGCTAAAATATTACTTTTGCAGCCAGGATACCAGATTATACGGGTGGCTGCCCCAAACTATTTATGACAATATATTAATATATTTATATTTATATATTGTGGCAGTAGGGAGCGCTAGTCCTCCCTTGAACCCTCAGGTACAACTCCAGACACCAGGTAAAAGTCCAAGACTTTTTATTATGGTTCACAGTGCACCAAGCAGCTTCCACACTACTCATAAATATTTAATCCAACAAATAAACACTATATTCTCTCTCCTCCTCGCCCAGACACTTTGCTCCTCTCCCACCCAGCACAGCTCGTCTGGACTGAGGCACCGCCCCTTTTATAGCCCCTGACCCGGAGGTGTTCCTGTTCCAACAGTCCACGGTTCCTTATTCCTTCCGGGTCACGGCAATCAGTCCTTTACTTCAACCCGGGAGCACGTCGGTCCTTCCCGTCACATGACCGTGACGTACTACCGGGTCATAAGGCACAAAAGAGCCCATAAGCCCCCCACAGCGACTCCTGGTGGCCCCCAAGGTATCCAGCAGGGCTGTGTAAAAACACTACATAGTCCACAAGGCCTTGCTGGAACTCGGGGCATGATCCTGCTGTTAGGGGAACTCCTCCTGATGGCCTGGGGGTGAGGGCCGGAGCACAAAGCCGGCAGTCCTCCACAATATATTAATATATATATATATATATATTATATATATTAATATATATATATAAATAAAAATATATGTAAAAATATATGTATGTGTATAATTATATATGTATGTGTATATATGTACAGTATGTGTGTATATATATATATATATATATGTATATATGTGTATATATATGTATGTATATATATAATATATATATGTATGTGTATATATATATATATATATGTGTGTATATATATGTGTATATACACTCACCTAAAGGATAATTAAGAACACCTGTTCAATTTCTCATTAATGCAATTATCTAATCAACCAATCACATGGCAGTTGCTTCAATGCATTTAGGGGTGTGGTCCTGGTCAAGACGATCTCCTGAACTCCAAACTGAATGTCAGAATGGGAAAGAAAGGTGATTTAAGCAATTTTGAGCATGGCATGGTTGTTGGTGCCAGACGGACCGGTCTGAGTATTTCACAATCTGCTCAGTTACTGGGATTTTCACGCACAACCATTTCTAGGGTTTACAAAGAATGGTGTGAAAAGGGAAAAACATCCAGTATGCGGCAGTCCTGTGGGCGAAAATGCCTTGTTGATGCTAGAGGTCAGAGGAGAATGGGCCGACTGATTCAAGTTGATAGAAGAGCAACTTTGACTGAAATAACCACTCGTTACAACCGAGGTATGCAGCAAAGCATTTGTGAAGCCACAATACGCACAACCTTGAGGCGGATGGGCTACAACAGCAGAAGATCCCACCGGGTACCACTCATCTCCACTACAAATAGGAAAAAGAGGCTACAATTTGCACAAGCTCACCAAAATTGGACAGTTGAAGACTGGAAAAATGTTGCCTGGTCTGACGAGTCTCGATTTCTGTTGAGACATTCAAATGGTAGAGTCAGAATTTGGCGTAAACAGAATGAGAACATGGATCCATCATGCCTTGTTACCACTGTGCAGGCTGGGGGTGGGGGTGTAATGGTGTGGGGGATGTCTTCTTGGCACACTTTAGGCCCCTTAGTGCCAATTGGGCATCGTTTAAATGTCACGGGCTACCTGATCATTGTTTCTGACCATGTCCTTCCCTTCATGACCACCATTTACCCATCCTCTGATGGCTACTTCCAGCAGGATAATGCACCATGTCACAAAGCTCGAATCATTTCAAATTAGTTTCTTGAACATGACAATGAGTTCACTGTACTAAAATGGCCCCCACAGTCACCAGATCTCAACCCAATAGAGCATCTTTGGGATGTGGTGGAACGGGAGCTTCGTGCCCTGGATGTGCATCCCACAAATCTCCATCAACTGCAAGATGCTATCCTATCAATATGGGCCAACATTTCTAAAGAATGCTTTCAGCACCTTGTTGAATCAATGCCACGTAGAATTAAGGCAGTTCTGAAGGCGAAAGGGGGTCAAACACTGTATTAGTATGGTGTTCCTAATAATCCTTTAGGTGAATGTATATATGTACTGTATATATATATGTATATATGTATGTATGTGTATATATGTATGTATGTTTGTATGTATATATATATGTGTGTGTGTGTGTGTGTATATATATATATATATATATATATATATATATATATATATATATATATATATATATATATATACAGTGATGTGAAAAACTATTTGCCCCCTTCCTGATTTCCTGATTTCTTATTCTTTTGCATGTTTGTCACACAAAATGTTTCTGATCATCAAACACATTTAACCATTAGTCAAACATAACACAAGTAAACACAAAATGCAGTTTTTAAATGATGGTTTTTATTATTTAGGGAGAAAAAAAATCCAAACCTGTGGGAAAAGTAATTGCCCCCGGAACCTAATAACTGGTTGGGCCACCCTTAGCAGCAATAACTGCAAACAAGTGTTTTCGAAAACTTGCAATGAGTCTTTTACAGCGCTCTGGAGGAATTTTGGCCCACTCATCTTTGCAGAATTGTTGTAATTCAGCTTTATTTGAGGATTTTCTAGCATGAACCACCTTTTTAAGGTCATGCCATAGAATCTCAATTGGATTCAGAGCCATAGTCCTTGGTCCAGTCCTATCGTCCTCGTTCCTAAGCCGGACAGCTCCTGGAGGTTCTGTAATGACTTCAGACGTCTAAACCAGATCTCCAAATTCAATGCCTACCCGATGCCCCGTATAGATGACCTTCTTGAGCGGCTGGGTACGGCTCGATACTTGACTACCCTTGATATGACGAAAGGGTATTGGCAAATTCCCTTAACGGCATCTGCCTAAGAGAAAACCGCCTTCAGCACCCCTAGCGGACATTGGCTTCACATGGCCCCGGCAACCTTTCAACGTCTGGTGGATAAAGTGCTGAAGCCCCACCAGTCCTATAGTGCCGCCTACCTGGATGACGTAGTCATCTATTCCGGCACCTGGAAGGAGCATCTATTGCAGGTCTTCGCTGTCCTTGCGACACTAGCAAAAGCCGGCCTCCACATAAACCCCCGTAAGTGCTTCTTTGGGCTGAAAGAATTAGAATTAGAATTAGAACAATCTAGACGAGAACAGGCCATTCAGCCCAACAAAGCTCGCCAGTCCTATCCACTTGCTTCCTCCAAGAAAACATCAAGTCGAGTTTTGAAAGTCCCTAACGTCTTACTGTCTACCACACTACTTGGTAACTTATTCCAAGTGTCTATCGTTCTTTGTGTAAAGAAAAACTTCCTAATGTTTGTGCGAAATTTACCCTTAACAAGTTTCCAACTGTGTCCCGTGTTCTTGATGAGCTCATTTTAAAATACAAGTCTCGATCCACTGTACTAATTCCCTTCATAATTTTAAACACTTCAATCATGTCACCTCTTAATCTTCTTTTGCTTAAACTGTAAAGGCCCAGCTCTTTTAATCTTTCCTCATAATTCAACCCCTGTAGACCTGGAATCAGCCTAGTCGCTCATCTCTGGACCTTTTCTAGTGCTGCTATGTCCTTTTTGTAGCCTGGAGACCAAAACTGCACACAGTACTCAAGATGAGGCCTCACCAGTGCATTATAAAGGTTGAGCATAACCTCCTTGGACTTGTACTCCACAGATCGTGCTATATAACCTAACATTCTGTTAGCCTTCTTAATGGCTTCTGAACACTGTCTGGAAGTTGATAGCTTGGAGTCCACTATGACTCCTAAATCCTTCTCATAAGGTGTACTCTCGATTTTTCGACCGCCCATTGTGTATTCTTGAAGGAAGACCAAGGAAGAACTTGAAAGAGGTCAAGTATTTAGGCTACCTAGTGGGACGAGGACAGGTGAGGCCACAATGTTCAAAAATTAAAGACATCCTGGAATGGCCCTGTCCGAATACCAAGAGACAGGTGCAGGCTTTCATGGGGTTAGCGGGGTACTACCGCCGGTTCATACCCCATTTCTCCGAAAGCGCAACACCCTTGATCAATTTAACAAAAAAGGGTGCTCCCTTATGCGTAGTATGAAACGACAAGGCGGAACATGCATTCAGTGACCTAAAAAAGGCCCTAACGTCGGCACCAGTATTAAGGACACCTGACTTTTCTCTTCCTTTTATTCTCGAGACCAACGCTTCGGACACAGGCCTGGGCGCCTTGTTGAGCCAAAGCGTCGATGGTGTCGAGCACCCCGTGATGTACTTAAGCCAGAAACTATTGGACCGGGAGACCAGGTACGCGGCAGTGGAGAGGGAGGCCTTGGCCATTAAAGTGGGCGGTGACACAGCTCCGTTACTACCTGTTGGGTCGTGAATTCACTCTGGTGACTGATCACGCTGCTCTTCAGTGGATGTCCCTACACAAAGAGTCGAATCCCCGAGTCACCAGGTGGTTTCTGGATTTGCAGCCATATAAGTTCGCCGTCACTTATCGTCACGGCAACCTTCAGGCCAATGCCGATGCCCTCTCTCGTATTCACGACCTCTCGGTTAGGTCCGCCCGACCTGACGGTTTTGGGCTAAGGGGGGGGGTCGTGTCACGCACGTACAAGTAGGGGAGGTAGGGAGTGGCGGGTACTAGCCTTTCTCCTTTTATTTATTGCAGAAAAAAAGACGCTCCGCCGCAATAAGCCTCCTTCTTCCCGCAGCACGTTACTTCCGCCCTTCCTGTATATGTGTGTGTATATATATATATATATATATATATATATATATATATATATATATATATATATATGTGTATATATATGTATGTGTATGTATATATATATATATATATTGTCAGGGGCAACGACCTGGCCGGGACGCCGTGAGAGACCGGAAGAGGGTCAGAGCCCACCCTAGATCACGTGGGGGCCGCCTTCCTGGTTGCTCTGGGGGCCACGGGTACAGGGCATGGAAGCTCCACCCTGTAGGGGCCTGTGGTCACCGCCAGGAGGCGCCCCAATGCCTTGGGAACCTGTTACCCCAGCGCTTTCGCCACACCAGGAAGTGCTGGGGGGAAGATTTAGGACGGCACCCAGGGAGCTGCCGGGAGGACAGCCGACACTTCCGCCACGCTGGGGCGTGGCCAGAGGAGGACTGCCAGGAACACCTGGGGCTCATCCGGGGACTGTTTAAAAGGGGCCGTCTCCATTCATTCAGGGCTAGAGTCGGGTGGAAGGAGGACAAGGCAGAAGAGAGTGGAGGCGGCCCGAAGAAAGGCATATTGTGGCCAGGACTGTGTGTGTTTGGGGTTTGTGCACTAATTTGGGGTCTTAATGACCATTATTGGGTCTGTGTGACCGGTACAAACAATTGTAAATATTGTAAATAAACGTGTGGTGGTTAAGAAACAACATGTCCGCCTGTCTGTGTCCGGGTCGCGTCCACAATATAGATATACTCAGCAAAAAAAGTAACGTCCCTTTTTCAGGACTGTGTATTTCAACAATAATGTTTTCAAAATCCAAATAACTTTACAGATCTTCATTGTAAAGGGTTTAAATAATGTTTTCCATGCATGTTCAATTAACCATAATCAATTAATTAACATGCACCTGTGGAATGGTCGTTAAGACCTTAACAGCTTACAGAAAGTAGGCATTTAAGGTCACGTTCTAAAAACGCAGGACACTAAAGAGACTTGTCTACCGACTGTGAAAAACACCCAAAGAAAGATGCCCAGGGTCCCTGCTCATCTGCGTGAACGTGCATTAGGCATGCTGCAGGGAGGCATGAGGACTGCTGATGTGGCTAGGGCAATAAATTGCCATGTCCGCACTGTGAGACGCCTAAGACAGCGCTACAGGGAGACAGGAAGGACAGCTGATCATCTTCGCAGTGGAAGAGCCCGGATCTCAATCCCATTGAGCACGTCTGGGACCTGTTGCATCGCAAGGTGAGGGCAAGGGCCATTCCCCACAGAAATGTCCAGGAACTTGCAGGTGCCTTGGTGGAAGAGTGGGGTAACATCTCACAGCAAGAACTGACAAATCTGGTCCAGTCCATGAGGAGGAGATGCACTGCAGTACTTCAAGCAGGTGGTGGCCACACCAGATACTGACTGGTAGTTTTGATTTTGAGCCTCCCTTCATTCAGGGACACATTGTGAAACATTTTTAGTTTATGTCTTATGGTGTTGACATTTTTAGTGTACAAATATTTACACATTAAGTTTACTGAAAGTAAAAACAGTTGAAAGTCAGAGGACGTTTCTTTTTTTGCTGAGTATATATATGTGTGTGTGTATATACTGTGATAGATAGATAGATAGATAGTTTATTAATCCCAAGGGGAAATTCACATAATCCAGCAGCAGTATACTGATACAAAGAAACAATATTAAATTAAATAGTAATAAAAATGAAAAAAATTAAAATAAAATTAATGTTAGCATTAATACTGTGACAGTAGGGGGTGCCATTGCTCCCTTGAACCCTCAGGTACCACGCCAGACACCATGTAAAAGTGCTAAAATTATTCCTTTTATTATAATAATGTGCACTAAGCACCCTCCACTCCACACTACTCATAAACCAAATACAATACTCCAATAATACTAACAATAACCAATCCTCCAACTCACAGACGCGTTGCCCTTCTACCACCCAGCTCAGCTCACTGTCTGGGAGCTCCCAGAGTTCTTTATACTCCCTGACCCGGAGGTGTTCCTACCCAACAGTCCACAATTCCTTATTCCTTCCGGGTCAGGGTAAATAGTCCTTATGTTCACCCCGGAAGCACATTGTTTCTTCCTGTCATGGGATTATGACGTACTTCCGGGTTATAGGGCATATACGAGTCCATGAGCCTCCCTACAGCGACTCCTTGTGGTCCCTAAGGTATCCAGCAGGGCTGGGTATAAAAACTACAGAGTCCATGATGCCCTGCTGGAACTAGGGACACGTCCATGCTGTCGAGAGAGCTCCTCCTGGCAGCCTGGGGGTGAGGGCCGGAATATGAAGCCGGCCATCCACCACAATATATATATATATGTATGGGTGTATGTGTATATATATATATGTATGTATGTATGTGTATATATATATATGTATTGTGAACGCTGGCCTGGACACAGACGGACATCATAATTTCACCACACACCGTTTATTTACACTATTATTTACAAAGTCTACCGTGCACTCACAACCCCAGTGCCTCCAGCACCGATCCCCCAAAGTCCAGGCCACACAGTCTCTGTGCCTTTCTCTCCTGGCCGCCTCCAGTCCTCACTCCAGCTCCGTCCTCTTCCATCCGACTTCTGCCCATGACTGGAGGGAGGCGGCCCTTTATATACAGCTCCCGGATGAGCACCAGGTGTTCCCGGCATTCCTCCCTTGGCCACGCCCAGCGTGGCGGAAGTGCCGGCTGTCCTCCCGGCAGCTCTCCGGGTGTCTCCCAAAGTCTTCCCCCCAACACTTTCTGGTGTGGCGGAAGTGCTGGGCTCTCAGGATATTTAGGCAGTGGGGCGCCGGCTGGTGGTGGCCACGGACCCCTACAGGGCTGGGCTTCCATGCCCCTTACCCGAGGCCACCAACATAACCAGGGCGGACACCCCCTCGTGGTCTGGCGGAGGTACAGGCCCTCCTCTGGTCCTCCTGGGCGTCCCGGCCGGGCTCCTGCCTCGGCCGGATGTGGCAGATGGTCTGGAAGTGGGGCGCCGCCTGGCGGTGACCATGGGCCCCTACAGGGCTGGGCTTCCATGCCCTCTACCCGAGGCCACCAGCGTAACCTGGACGGACGCCCCCTCATGGTCTGGAGGAGGTACAAGCCCTCCTCTGGTCCTCCTGGGCGTCCCGGCAGGCTCCTGCCTCGGCCGGGTGCCAAAGTATATATATATGTATGTATGTGTATCCTGTCCGCACAACAATGACTTGCTCAGTACTCAGACCGCCTCCACTCCTTTCCTCAGAGCTCCATTCACTTCCACCCGACTCTTGCTGTCGATTGGAGGGAGACGGCCCCATTTATGCATGCCCGGATGGGCTCCAGGTACTTCTTGAGGAGCCTCTGCCGACACACCCCCGTGTGGCAGAAGCACCAGCTGTGTAGCCGGAAATCCTCCAGATGTTCCTGTTCGTCTTCCCCCAGCAATGTATGTATATATATGTATATGTATATATGTTTATGTGTATATACTGTATGTATATATGTATTTATATATATGTATGTGTGTATATATATGTGTGTGTATATATGTATATGTATATATATATGTATATATGTATGTGTATATATATACTGCTCAAAAGAATTAAAGGAACACTTTTTAATCAGAGTATAGCATAAAGTCAGTGAAATTTATGGGATATTAATCTGGTCAGTTAAGTAGCAGAGGGGGTTGTTAATCAGTTTCAGCTGCTGTGGTGTTAATGAAATTAACAACAGATGTACTAGAGGGGCAACAATGAGATGACCCCCAAAACAGGAATGGTTTAACAGGTGGAGGCCACTGACATTTTTCCCTCCTCATCTTTTCTGACTGTTTCTTCACTAGTTTTGCATTTGGCTACAGTCAGTGTCACTACTGACACTGGGAGGCGATACCTGGACCCTACAGAGGTTGCACAGGTAGTCCAACTTCTCCAGGATGGCACATCAATACGTGTCATTGCCAGAAGGTTTGCTGTGTCTCCCTGCACAGTCTCAAGTGCATGGAGGAGATTCTAAGAGATAAGCAGTTACTCTAGGAGAGCTGGAAAGGCCAATAGAAGGTCCATAACCCATCAGCAGGACCAGTATCTGCTCCTTTGGGCAAGGAGGAACAGGATGAGCACTGCCAGAGCCCTACAAAATGACCTCCAGCAGGCCACTGGTGTGAATGTCTCTGACCAAACAACCAGAAAGACTTCATGAGGGTGACCCAAGGGCCCCATGTCCTCTAATGGGCCCTGAGCTCACTGCCCAGCAGCATGCAGCTCGATTGGCATTCGCCATAGAATACCAGAATTGGCAGATGCACCACTGGTGCCCTGTGCTTTTTACAGATGAGAGCAGGTTCACCCTGAGCACGTGAAAGGGTCTGGAGAAGCCATGGAGAACATTATGCTGCCTGTAACATCATTCAGCATGAGCAGTTTGGTGGTGGGTTAATGATTGTCTGGGGAGGCATATCCATGGAGGGTAACACAGACCGCTACAGGCTTGACAAAGGCACCTTGGCTGCCATTAGGTATCAGGATGAAATCCTTGGACCCATTGTCAGACCCTATGCTGGTACAGTGGCTCCTGGTGCACGACAATTCCTGGCCTCATGTGGTGAGAGTATGCAGGCAGTTCCTGGAGGATGAAGGAATTGATACCATTGACTGGCCACCACACTTTCCTGACCTAAATCCAATATGTATTTATATATATATATATATATATATATATATATATATATATATATATATATATATAAATACATATTGGATGAGCGACACATCCCGAGAGGGCAGCACGTCCCCGGAGTGGGTCCTACTACGTATCCAGGGTCCATCACGGCACCCTGGGACGCCCCATTTCGGCACCCCTTCCGAGGCAGACGCACCCCTCTGGTCTGCATCGCACTTGCCTCCACAGTCCCCGCCAGCTGGGGCACCATCCGATCTCCGGTGGAGAGTCCTCCCATGGAGCAGCCCGTTCCAGGAGGGCAGGTTCCCAACGGGGCCGGTCCTAATGCTCGTCGGGGCTTCGGTCCTACAAAAAGACAAAAGGGAGGGCCAGAGCACTGCCTGGACACCCGTTCCGAGCGTCCCACCCGTCTCTGTACCGGCAGCGCTCTCCCCCCCTACCGACAGCCCGCGACTTGCCTGTTCGGCTCCTCCGCCGCAAGTCCCATGCCCGTCCGGTCATCCTTCTCTCACAGGCGGCTCCTCCACCTGTCCAGGGGTTTCCCTCTGCCTCCGCAGAGGATGGCCCTTCACTGGACGCACGCACCCAGCGACACGTTCCATCCTATTGGAGGAACCGGCATTCACCCCTCGGATCTTCATTTTTCTCTTGGACGCTCTGACGGTCTGGGTCTGAGCATGGTGAAAGCTCAAATCCAGCCCCATCTCCATCCCTGCAGAGCGACAGGAGACTGTCACGGGCTTGGAGCGCAGGACGCTAGAACCCAGGGCATTCATCAGCCCCTGTCCTGCCAGCCCATGCGATCTTACTCTCCTCGCTTCGCGTGCAGCCTGCACCGCCGCGTCCGCTGTTGAAGAATTGCCTACTTGATGCCGGTCATTCTTATTAATGTCACGGCCGTTTTCGGCGAATCCTTCTCTCATGCTGTACGGGGAGGGCAACACTCACATTCCCCGCCATACTCTCCCAGCCAAAGGCTCCAGCATCGCGCCGTTCCTCCGTACCACACGGCGTCTCTGATGACGGGATCGCCGTCCCCTTCACCTTCACCTTCTCCAACTTGACGGAGAGAGCACGTAGCAACTGTAAGAAACGTGACTCTGCGGGCCGAAGGGACTCCTCCAGCTCGCGCAGAGCCACCAGCGAGAACAGGGAGACAGACGTTGGTGGGCTTACCTGTCCATCAGCTGCACTCGTTGTCTGCCTCCTGTGGGCCACTCCCTCTGGTCCAATCTTGTCTCTTCCAGGCACGTGACTGACATTCCTTGGTCCCGCCTCTATCCCGTCATTGGTGGGCACACAAGACAAACCGGCCAATCCCGTGCCTGTCAGCGGGTGGGACTTCCGGTCCGCGGCCATCTTGTCTCCCCTTCTCCAGCCGTGGTGGCACCCGCACACCAGCAGAGAGATCCTTCAGCAGACGGTCCGACATCTGAGGACAGGTCTCCCCAGGTCTGCTCGCCCGGGGTCCGTCCCTGTAATAGAGAACAACACAGGGGCAGAACCGCTGCCAAGGCACCTTTCCTGTTTCCCCCCTCCAATCGGCACCCCGGCACTTGCCTGTTCAGCACCCTCTCCGCGGCTTCCGTGTCCCTCTTGATGGTGAAACCGCCAGCACCGCCTGCGCTCTCTCCCCCAGCCTCAGGGATTCCCTCTGCCCCCGCAGAGTGTGGCCAGCACCCGGACGCGTGCACCCAGCACCGCGTCCCAACATATCGGAGGAATCGGCACCCAGCCTCTTATTCCTCCTTCCTTCTTATGAAAAAGAAAGCACTTCTTTCCTGTCTGCGTCCCTACAGTGCGGCGCGAGACCGCAGCCGACTCGGGGCAGAGGGCGCTAGGACCAGGAGCACTTAGCAGCCCGTGTCCATTCAGCGTCCTCACGGACTTCCCCCTCGCCGCGCATACAGCCGGCGCCGCACCTCCTGTCAGAGGGCTGCTTACTTGAAGCTGATCTTTGGCATCACAGCCATGTTCAGCAGACCCTCCTGCATGCTGTACGGAGTCGGCTGTACTCACCGTCTCCGCCGTACCGCTCTCGCTGGAGAATCCAGCGGCGCGCCGTTGGATCGCTACTCGTAGCTCCTCTATGGACGCGACTGCCTTCCTTTCCAGTTCCTGCATTTCCGCCCAGAGGGCACGTAGCACCTGGTACAGACGCTGCTCCGTAGGCTGAAGGCACACCTCCAGCTCCGCCTTTAGCAGCCGGCAAAGACAGGAAGTTAACCGATGCGGAGCCCACCTGTTTGTCAGCCTCCGACGCCGGCCACTTCCTGTGGGCCTTCTCCTTCGGCCCAATCGGGTCTTCCCCTGCCCGTGATGGACATTCCTTGGTCCCGCCTCTCTGCAGTCATCGGTGGGCACACAAGACACACCGTCCAATCGCGTGCTTTCCAGGGGTGGGACTTCTGGTCTGCGGCCATCTTGCCTCCCCTTCTGCGGCGGCGACGTGCTTCCCAGCAGCCTTGTTGTTGTTGCCGGCACCTCTAGAGCTGCAGCGTCTCCTCCTCCGCAGCCCTCGCGGCTGCCGCCGTGCTGCCAGCGCCCGGCAGACTGGCATGCGCCCGCCACTGATGTGGATCCGGGAAGTCCCTGCCTGAAAAAGAAAACACGTCCGGCCCCCATGGGCCGGCTGCCTCTAGGCAGGGAACTCACCTCCCCGGACTCGTCCACCTGAGGAAACCTCCTCGGCGTGGCCTCTCTGGACGCCATGCCGTCCCGGGCACCCCCAGCAACGGCGCTCGTGGGAGCCCGCTGCACTCCCTGTAGGCATGCCGCCCGTCCGCATCAGGGAAATATGGCCTTCCTGCGGACCCCTGGCGGTCCGTGGGTTCCTTTAACCAGCGGGCTGTGTGCACGCAGCACCTGCGGTACGTGGGTGGGATCCCCTGCTGCGCCGGTCTGTCCACAATGATATTTTTTGTTTCAGGTCCCCGCCTTGAAACAGGCGGAGCATCCTGCCGGCTACACCAGATGTGAAGCCAACCCGGACACAGACAGGTGGACATGTTGTTAAATACCACCACACATTTATTTACAGAATTATTTACAATTAATTGGTCACTCAGACCCAGTTCAGTAAGTGCACAAACCCCAACACACACAGTCCTGGCCACAAATGGCTTCTTCTCGGGCCGCCTCCACTCTCCTCTCTTGCCTCGTCCTTCTTCCACCCGACTCTAGCGCTGAATGAATGGAGACAGCCCCTTTTATACAGTCCCCGAATGAGCACCAGGTGTTCCTGGCATTCCTCCCTTGGCCACGCCCCAGCGTGGCGGAAGTGCCGGCTGTCCTCCCGGCAGCTCTCCGGGTGCCGTCCTAAATCTTCCCCCCAGCACTTCCTGGTGTGGTGGAAGTGCTGGGGTAACAGGTCCCCAAGGCATTGGGGCGTCTCCTGGTGGTGACCACGGGCCCCTACAGGGTGGAGCTTCCATGCCCTGTACCCGTGGCCCCCAGAACAACCAGGAAGGCGGCCCCCACGTGATCCAGGGTGGGCTTTGACCCTCTTCCGGTCCCTCACGGTGTCCCGGCTGGGTCATTGCCCCTGGCATCCCTGACAATATATATATTATGAGGGGCCGTTCAGGAAAAAAGGATTGGTTCATAAATATATACACTGATTCAGATATATATATCGGTTCAGATACATTGGTTTGAATATATACATTGGTTTTAATACATCCGTTCAGATATATACATTGGTTGAGATATATATAAATTGGTTTGCATAGATCCGTTCTAATATATACTGTATACATTGGTTGAGATACATCCGTTCAGATATATACATTGGTTTGAATACATTCGTTCAAATATATACATTGGTTGAGATATCATCATTGCTTCAACACTGTTGTAATTATTGTGCACATTTTATACAAGTAGCATATGCCTGTCTGTCACGTTTTGTTTCGTAAGCCCTCTTGGTTGGGGGTCCTCAATTTCAAAGCACTTTTTTTCCTTTCATTATTTAAAACACTCACGCAGATACCCGCCTCTTCGCCTCACTCCGTCCCGACCCGGCTCATTGTACCCGCCTCACTCGCTCCCTCTTGTCCCACCCATGACAAATTCTTCTCAAAAGCAGAGTTACCAGAAAGCATTAATCGCAACCACAGTACGTCCCATTTTTTCACCTCATCAGACACTGGTTTATCATTGGTGGAAAGCCGCCCAGTCATATCTGTTATTCCGTATTGGCAGCATTTCATTAAAGGGCGATCTGCTTCAGCAAGGAACTTAGTCCTGTTTGCTGAAAGGATGTTATGGAAGAAAACACTGGAGTTGCTCTGTTTCTTTAAATGTTCATCAGGGATCAAAATGACCAGAATATTAAAGCTTCACAAATAACTGATGTTTAACTGTTTTTATAGTAAAATTAACAAAACCACACACAAGCATGTACACGCTCACACACACACTCAAACTCACAAATCATGGGCCGCACGTACTACTGATTAAGCGTATCTGTCAAGGGCGATTATTTTTTCACCCCATAAAACAGATTCTTCTCAAAAGATGAGTTACCAGGAAGCATTGATAGCAACTGCAGTACTTCCCATTTTTTCACCTCAACAAGACGCTGGTTTATCATTGACCGAAAGCCGCCCAGTGATTTCTGTTATTCCGTATTGGCAGCATTTCATTAAAGAGCGATACTTAGTCCTGTTTGCTGAAAGGATGTTATGGAGGAAAACACTGGAATAACGCTGTTTCTTCTGAATGTTTATCATTGATCAGGGAGCAGAATGATCAGAATATTCCTGCTTCACAAATAAATTATGTAGCAGACAGTGTGCACACAAGCCCATGGATCTGCTCCAGCCATGGAAATGAGTGCTCCCTGTAGGGGATAGGATACAGACGGAGTGGAGAGTGGAGAAGATTATACAGAAAACTATACCTACAACCTTTTAAAATCAATTTTATATATTTTTACCTCTCCGGTGTTCATTTTGTAATCAGCAGTCAGAGGGCACACATTTTACGTCTCTACAGCAGCCAAGGAAATCGAGCGTCCCGACCAGTGGATGAGACATGCGTTTTCATTCCAATAGTTTTAATGACTCACATGGCGGAGGTGAAATTTGAGTTCAACAACAAAACATTTCCCGTGGATTTTTTTCTCCCTTTTTATTCCCAGGAAAAACCACCTGTGTAAATGTTTAAGAGCAACCTGTCACTTATAGCATGACAACGGATTTGCTACATTTATTTTAACAAGCTGTCTTTTAAATGTCTTTGTAAAGTGTTACTGGGTGTCGAGCAAACTAACTAACTAAATCTTACTATACACGTTTCTTTGTTGATGAGCCCCGTTGAAGAATTTTTTGGTAACAGAACAGTAAAGATGCCAAAACGACTAAAAACACAACTGACGACTGGTATTTTTCGATATCATTTTAACAAAGTTTACTGTCCGCCTTCAATCACAGAGCACCCCGGTGAAACGTCAATAGTGTTTAATATACCTGCAGCCTTAGAATGCAGATATCAGGACATCGCTGCGCGTGCATGTTTACTAACAGCTATGACAGCATTTTACATGGAGCATGCGTTAAAACAAATTGATTAAGATGGTTCACATGTTTGCCGTAAGATTTTTTAAACCAAAATAATTAAAAACATCTTTGAAGAAATTTGACACAACATAAGTCTACGACGCAGATCTATACCATTTTATAGGATTTTTATATCATTATTTTAATAATATACATACACTATGTGTGGAGTATAAAGCTGTACATGTATAATTTTGTGCATTTTAACCAGTTGACATCTCTCAACTTGTTAAAAAGTTGTATATAATTAATTTATATGAACCTTTACTTCAATAATATACACATTACGCTTGTATTGCGCCTTGCTGTGTAATTATTTCAATTAACTCGTGGTATTGTCCCTATTCATACCCCACTACGCAGCGGCTGAATTTGATCATGCATTCACACGTACAGTATAATAATAATAATATTACTACTACTATTATTATTATTGTTATTAATTCCTTATGTTTTTATAGCGCCTTTCTTACAAAGCAATTTGTAAAAATAAATAAATAAATAAAATAACAGAAAGAATGCCCCCCGGACACAAACCAGTGATCATTTAACTGCGAGTCAGCAATCTTACTGTTACCACCACCTCTTCCTGTTAGATACGCGCATTATAATTTTGAGCACTACTTTTTTAATTTATACTGTCATAAATAAAAAGTTTTATTGGGTGAAAAAAATTATCGTCCGTGACAGATACACTTAATCAGTAGTGTGTGCGACCCACGATTTGTGAGTTTGAGTGTTTGTGTTGTGTACGCGCGTGTGTGGTTTTCTCAGTTTTACAATAAAAACAGACATAATTTATTTGTGAAGCAGGAATATTCTGATCATTCTGGTCCCTGATCACTGATAAACATTCAGAAGAAACAGCGCTATTCCAGTGTTTTCCTCCATAACATCCTTTCAGCAAACAGGACTAAGTTCCTTGCTGAAACAGATTGCCCTTTAATGAAATGCTGCCAATACGGAATAACAGAAATCACCGGGTGGCTTTCAGTCAATGATAAACCAGTGTCTGTTGAGGTGAAAAAATGGAAGGTACTGCGGTTGCTGTCAATGCTTCCTGGTAACTCATCTTTTGAGAAGAATCTGTTTTATAGGGTGAAAAAATAATCACCCTTGACAGATACGCTTAATCAGTAGTACGTGCGACTCACGATTTGTGAGTTTGAGTGTGTGTGTGAGCGTGTATGAGCTTGTGTGTGGTTTTGTTAGTTTTACTATAAAAACAGTTAAACATCAGTTATTTGTGAAGCGGGAATATTCTGGTCATTTTGATCCCTGATCAACATTTAAAGAAACAGAGCAACTCCAGTGTTTTCCTCCATAACATCCTTTCAGCAAACAGGACTAAGTTCCTTGCTGAAGCAGATCGCCCTTTAATGAAATGCTGCCAATATGGAATAACAAATATCACCGGGCGGCTTTCCACCAATGATAAACCAGTGTGTCATGAGGTGAAAAAATGGGGCATACTGTGGTTGCGATTAATGCTTTCTGGTAACTCTGCTTTTGAGAGAAAATCTGTCATGGGTGGGACAAGAGGGAGGGAGTGAGGCGGGTACAATGAGCCGGGGCGGGATGGAGCAAGTTGAAGAGGCGGGTATCTGTGCGAGTGTTTTAAATAATGAAAGGAAAAAAAGTGCTTTGAAATCGAGGACCCCCAACCAAGAGAGCTTACGAAACAAAACGCGACAAACA
Organism: Polypterus senegalus; assembly: GCF_016835505.1. Lineage (NCBI taxonomy): Eukaryota > Metazoa > Chordata > Cladistia > Polypteriformes > Polypteridae > Polypterus > Polypterus senegalus. The sequence goes on along the minus strand of NC_053157.1, from coordinate 101,945,203 downwards.
GGCGTATGCTACTTATATAAAATGTGCACAATAATTACAACAGTGTTGAAGCAATGATGAAGTGAAAGGGAGATGCTAAACATGGGTGGCCGCGTTGTGCCTGCCACTAAATCCCAACCAATGTATATATCTGAACGGATCTATCTGAACCAATATATATATATCAGAACGGGTGTATCTGAATCGATGTATATATCTAAACTAATTTTAACTAATATATATATTTAAACCAATGTATATCAACCAATACATATATCTCAACCAACGTATATATATGACCGGATGTATTCAAACCGCTGTATATATCTCAACCAATATAACCCAACCAATGTATATATCTTAACCGAAATATATATCTGAACGGATGTATTAAAACCAATGTATATATTCAAACCAATGTAGCCGAACCGATATATATATATCTGAACCAATGTATATATTTACGAACCAATCTTTTTTTCCTGAATGGCCTCTCATAATATATATATATGTATATGTAACATATGTTATGTGTGTTTGTGTGTGTGTATATATATATATATATATATATATATATATATATGTATACACACACATACACACACACACACATATATATATATATATATATAACTATAAATATATCTTGATATCTTTGGTGGAGGTATTTGTTGGGTAGAGGTTAATGGTGCACTGTTTATTTTTGAATATACATAAATACATTTTTCTTTTTCTGTATTGTGAATATCTTTGGTTAAACCCTCTAGACTCTGTGGCAGCTTAGAGAGCTCCTGTAGCTTTCTGATGCCAAAAGTCACACCCCTTCTGGGACACCCGGCTTTGTGGTTGGCTGGGTGGGTTTTCTGCACTGTGTGGGAAGAAAAAGGACAAAATTAGTGGCAACGCCACCCCTCTCTCACTGGTGATTTATTACATACCTCGGTGGAGCCAATGAGGGAGTCCTCTGATGCACATTCCTGACACTAGTTTAGCCACATCATGTTAGTTCCAAAGTCAGATGGTAGTTGGTTCTTTTACAGTGACTTCAGTTGGCTTAATAATGTCTCCCATTTTGATGCCTGTCTGATGCTGCAAGTAGATGAACTCACCAGCGACTTGGAAAAGTTCAATATTTGACCACTCGACATAACAAAAGGGTACTGGCAAATTCCTTTTAAAGAATCTGCCAAGAGAAAAAAAACATACTAGCAGTATTGTTCCCTCCCATTTGGTTTGCATGGGGTACCAGACACGTTTCAGCATCTGGTTTATAAAGTCCTACAGCCCCACAATACCTATATTGCTTTCTACCTGGATGACATCGCCATTTATCCTGGCAACTGGAAGCATGTGATAGTAGTTCTTCACTCACTGTGTGAAGCAGGAAAAATCTATCAATTTTTGAACTATCATAAGCCAGAATATTTTAGGCTATGTGATGGGAAGAGGTCCAGTCAAACCATAATGTTCAAAATTTAATTTTTTATTTTACTCAATAATGTGAGGAACATGATTTGGTGCCCCAACACTGCTCTGTCTGTTTTTGTCTTACATTTCCTATCCTGAATAATAAGACAAAGGTGACAATTGCTGAACCTATAGGGCCATAAGCTATAAAGCTTAGCTGTAAAGCTATAAGCTATAGGGTCACCCCACTTGACTTATGGGTTCTTAAAATTTTGAAGCCACAGTACAGAACTATGATCTGTCCTGAAAAAAATTCTCATCCAAGCAAATAATATTTAAAGTAGTGTGTAAAAGAAACCACAGCTAAATGTTCCTTATGAGTAGTGGCATCATTGCTCTCTACTCGTTTCAACCACTGACTAGAATAAGTTACCACCTGCTCATGTACTTCAAGCATGTGAAAAAGAACAGCACCAATCCCCTTATCATTTGCCTCAGTATCTAAGATAAATTGCTTAGAGAGATCAGAATTAACCGCAAGTGAGTGTGGAAAACCCCTGGATTAATAGGGCTTAGGGCAGTACCTAACAGGAGCAGGTGGCCCCACCTCTTGGGGATCACTCACAAAACACATAGAACTTAATTAGCTTATATACATAGACAGCTAAACCAAAATTAATTATTTTAAAGAGCAGCCACCCTGATATTAAGAGGGGTGTCCTACAGGCATCTGTGCTGGGGCTACTGCTATATTTACTGTAATATATACACTAAATTGTGAAAAGTATTGGGACGCCTGCCTTTACACACACATCAACTTTAATAACATCCCATTCTTAATACATATGCTTTAATATGGAGTTGGCCCACCCTTTGTAAGTAGAACAGCGTCATCTCTTCAGAAAGACTTTCCACAAAGTTTAGGAGTGTGTTTATGGGAATTTTTTTAGCATTCTTCCAGGAGAACATTTTTGAGGTCAGACACTGATGTTGGACAAGAAGACCTGGCTCACAGTCTCTGCTCTAATTCATCCCAAAGGTGTTGTATCAGGTTGAGGTCAGGGCTCTGTGCAGTCCAGTTAAGTTCCTCTACACCAAACTCACTCATCCATTTCTTTGTCCACCGGTGCACAGTCATGTTGGAACAGGAAGGGACCATCCCCAAACTGTTCTCACAAAGTTGGGAGCACAAAATGTCCAAAATAGATTTGTATGCTAAAGCATTAAAAGTTCATTTCACTGGAATTAAGGGGACAAGCCCAACCCCTGAAAAACAACCCCATACCATAATCCACCCTCCACCAAACTTTACACTTGGCACAATGCAGTCAGGCAAGTACCATTCTCCTGGCAAACACCAAACCCAGAATCCTCCATCTGATTACCAGACAGAGAAGCATGATTTGTCACTCCAGAGGACACGTCTCCACTGCTTTACACCCCTGCATCTGACAATTTGCATTGCACTTGGTGATGTAATTTTTGGATGCAGCTGCACTTCTGCACACTGTGTGCCTCAGCATGTGCCATCCACGCTCTGTGATTTTATGTGGCCTACCACTTCGTGGCTGAGTTGCTGTTGTTCAAAATTGCTTCCACTTTGTTATAATACCACTATCAGTTGACTGTGGAATATTTACTACTGTGGAAATTTTACAAATGGACTTATTGCACAGGTGGCACCCTATCACAGTACCACACTTGAATTCACTGAGTTCCTGGTAATATCATGCATTGGCATTTGCAAATTAAAATATAAGTAAAATAAACAGAGGTGGCTCAAAGCATTCAATGGCGAAAACAGGGGACTTCACCAGAGTACCACCAGTTACAGACTTGATTGTAGGTACAGGTTTACGCATCATTCTTATAGCTGATTTTGCATTGCAATGGAGGCTGGCTTTCAGCAGCCCTCTTTAGCACAGATTATAAATCTCTACAAAAGTTATTCTATATTGATCTGGGCCATAGCAACATTATCATCCAAATCAAAAAAAACCTGTAGGCATCTTCTAGGTCATTAAACCTTGCTAAGGAGGCCATTAAGAGGTTATGCTGCCATCTAGTGGTAGACACCATATCTGTTGCTGCAGTTCTCTCTAAGAGACCATCTGTGACCACAATGCCAATAAAACTGTTGCCATGGACCACTGCAGACACATGAAGCTGAGACTGAGCATCAACAAGCTGTAGTCTAAATTGAATGAGCTCTGTTTTCACAAACACATGCTCTCAACAGTGGGCCTCAAGCCAGATCTGGAGAAGGTAAGGGTAATAAAAGATATGCCAGGTCCCACAGATACAAAACGTGTGCAAAGGTTCATTTGGTTGTTATCTACCTGTCAAAATTCAGCCCTCTCAAAGGTGTGCAATCCTTTACGCAGGCTCCTGGATAAAGATATGCCATGCCCAAGCACCAGATGGCAGTGAACTATGTTAAATATCTGAGGTATTATGACGATAGCAAGCCCATAATACTACAAAGTGACTCTAGTCAAAATGGCTTTGGCTGCTACCTACTGCAGCAAAGGCAGCCTGTAACATTTGCTTCTAGAGCTCTTTCTCATTATTGAGAAATAATCACATCACACCAGTCTTAATAACTTCTCTTCAGTGGCTTCCTGTTTGCTACAGAATTGAGTTTAAAATTTTACTGCTTGTTTTTAGCCCCCTTTTATCCTAATGACCTCGTACACCCTTATTCTCCTTCACAGTCAATGAGGTCCTCTGACCAGAAGTTTTTGGTTGTGCCCAGTTCTAGACTTAAGCTTAGAGGAGACCGACAGTAGCTGCCCATATGTGTTGGAACAGTCTACCTTTTTATTTTAGGTCAATACCAACTTTGGTGACTTTTAACTTTTTTTTCCTTAGCTTTTTAAACTTGTTTTTATAAAAGTGTGTATACTGTTTGTATTGGTGTATTTATGGATGCTGTACAGCACTTTGGTCAACTTAAGCTGTTTTTTAATGTGCTTTATAAATAAAATTGACTTGGCTTGATTATGTTATCAACCTTGGGGGATATTAAGGGGTTATGCTCCCACCTAGAGGCAAACACTATAAAACAAGCAAGTCATGTTGGCAGCCTCTTGTTACTTGCAATTCAAATAAAGCAACTCCAAGCTGGCTTGTGGAAACTGACCCTTTGTGCTTCATTTGCACAAACTGCTGGCGTTTCTAGTAGTATGTAGATTATTAAACACATACAAATACACAATCGGGGACACACCAGTGTTTTCACAGTTTTAAAAGATTCACAGTAATTTTGGAAATGCCTCTCCATCTTCCCTAAGGATTCTCTCAAGAGCTGTTCCTGAACAATTCTACTCAAAAGTTTTTTTTTTGTTTTATTTTGCCGCGTTTCATTCTATCTTGATGTAAAAGTCCCAAGTACTAAACAGTTCCAAAGCATGTAGTGTCAAACACCAGTAATGCCCACTAGAGGAGGATGTGACTGTTAAATCCCAGCTAGTAATAAGGGCACACACCACATCTTATAAAATAAGCAATTTTTTCTTTACAAAAGGATCCTAATCACAATACGAAGGCAGAATGGAATTACCTGTAACAAAAGCAATCCAAGTCAAACATATTCTTAATACTTAATTCAAACTGAGTGATCAAAAAAAAAAAGCAAGGTCAAAATTGTCAAATACAAAAAGGGTACAAGCACAGATAAATGCCTGACTCCAGAATGCATTCACAATGAATTGCCAGAACCCAAGGAGATCATCCAGATTTTTAGGAAGGAGGGTAGTTCTTGGTAATGATTGGTGGGTGGCCTCACCTCTTTTGTGGAACTACTCATTAGTAAACACAGGGAACATAACCAAGCTTAAGTACATGCACAACACTAAAAATAAAGAATAATGCAGTTGTGGGGGGAGTGGAGCTTGGATGAGACATGACAGTTAGGATCTTTAGTTACATTTTTAGGTGTTGACCAAAGACGTGCAGCTTCCACTTTCACGGGGTTGGTGGACACCCCTTCGACTGAAATAACATGCCCAAGTAGTTAATTCCTTGCAAACAATGAGCATTTGGCAGTTTTGACTTTTAATAGCACTTCTTTTAGTGTCTATAATTTTTCCCTGAGACGCTGCATTCTTTAGAAGTCCTACCAAAAAGTAATGTCATCTAGATATACTAAACAAACTGTTTACTATAGATCTGCCAAAAACAACTCAAATTAGTTACTGAAATGTACTAGGAATGTTACACAACCCAACCGGCAAGACATTTAATTCAGACAATTCATGTTCAATTGAAAACTTAGTTTCCCCAGATGACAAGGATAAATCTCAACTTGTCAATAACTGCTAGCTAAATGTAGTGTAGAGAACCATTTTTCAGATCCTTAAGCATCCAGTGTGTGTCTCTACCCTGGGGACAGTATAGGTATCTTTAATTGATACATTATTCAGATGCCTATAATCCACACAAAATCTAATACCATCATTGTTCTTATGAACAAGAAAAAACAGAAGCAGTCCTTGGACTTTGGGAAGGCTGAATAACGTCACTGGCCTGCATTTCTGTCAATTGTTCTTTCTCTTCCTTACTGGAATGAAAGGGAACCTTCTAGGGTCTTTTGGCATAATGTGGTCTGATGATTGTGCCATTTTAAATAAATACAAAATATGGTCTTAATCTAATGTGGGGTTTAGATGTGTGTGGTAGTGTAGCAGAGTGACTCCAAGTTTTGAATTTGGGCAATGAACGTAGCATGCACTCATATGCAGGTGCCTCATCAGTGCTCCAGAGGTTGTAATCAGTGTCAGCACACCTGCATCCCTTGAAATTGCATATAGTAGAATGAATAGGAAAGAGTGAGATTGAGATCTGAATTGAACAATGAGAGAACCACGAGTTAGAGTGTAATATTGGGAGCCTGAGCCAGTCTGAGGGAGAAAAGGTAGAGTGGTCGGTAGTGAGCTATTGGTATACCACGAGTGGATTACCTCCTGATTAATAATTATAGAGAAGCAAAATATGATAATGGTAGTGCCCTCCTAGGGATCCCAATGACACTAGGAGAGCATAGTGGAAGACGGATGGACAGCTGGCTTGGAGCGATTTGGCAGATGCTGATGGAGGTAGTCAAGAAGATAGTCGGAAGTGGAGACTGCTGCTGCTGACATCTCTGCCAGCTGCAAGGCTGTTCTGGTGAGCTGGGTAGACAACAGAAGAAGATACGGTGGGCTCAAAGAAAGTGAAAGAGACAGAGAGAGAGAGAGCAGAAAGTATCTGATGACTGCATGGTTTTATTCTGGTTTTATCGTTTGGTAAATTCTTGGATTTTAACTGGATCACTTATTTGTTTATTAAGAAGAAGCTCTGTACTATTTTACATCTTGTTGTTTTTAATGAAAGCACAAAGCACTTGCATCAACCTCTTGCTGAAAGATTGTGTCTTCTCATTTGCCTGGTTCATCATTTGACATGTAATTGATGGTTCTGGGTTCAGGTTGGGAAGGACCATGGAGCCGGCCTAGACTGTCACAAGGCCCAATCCTGATGGGCCAGTTATCCCATCTCAATAAGGCGGTAAGCTGCATGCATTTCTCCCATTCCCTGCATGATTTTCAACTTACATTTCCCTAACAGACCCTACTTATTCCAACATCAGTCCTTTATTGCTTTAGCTCAATAAATATTCCAGAGAAGCCACTGTCCAGAGACCAGGAATATGCTATAGATACAGAGTAATCAATAACCTGAACCCCAATATTTATCCCTTTGTTCAAATTTTAAAGTTATGAGGTTACATTCAGAACCCAAAGTGGAACATGTCCACCACAAAGTTTAACGACAAAATAGCAACCATAACGTCAAATTTTGATAAAGCATTTTTAGGTTCAACCATCCCTACAGTTGCTATGCTAATATTTCTATCTTACTATTTATAACTACTTGTGATCACACAGGCTGAACATCATTCTCTAACACAACTTCACAAATGGCTTCCTTGGCAATAATAAAAACCTTTGAAAATGATATACCCATAACCTACATGCTACATCAACAACTGCCCAATATCTATTTAAAACTCTGCAATATGTTATATTGAGCATCCAGTAATCTATCATCACTAGCTCATATGATAAATGTAAATGATCAAATTCACATGGTTTGTGTCATAAAACATCAGCTCTTTTGGTTATATGCTACTTATTAACAAAACAATGACTTACTTTTTCCATAGTTGCTCTAATTATTGAGGAGCAACTTCAATAACCTTGATAAAGACTGTGAATAACAAAGTAGCTATCTAACTTATATTTGGTACTCTTTTATTATTTAAATCACTCTAGATAAAAGAAAATGTATGGAAAATGTAAAAACTGTGGTATTTATTAACATATAACAATATACCAAAAAGACAAAATATAAATTAAGATGAAATAAATAGAAAAGTCTGGTTATAAACAATCATACTAAAGCTTACTGAAAATAAGAAGTGTCCTAAGCAGTTATTCATAGGTTACTTTTACTGACATCCAAATGAAAAATCTATTTATTTCTTACTTCGCTTCCTATAATATGTTACTCTGCTGTCATTATCTTATTAATTTTTTTCTTTTTAGTCCATCAGACAAGTTATATTTACAGTATGTTAAAATGCAAACATGGGGTTTCAGGACAGGTGACACTGCACACATTTAATTGGTCATATTATCTTGATGATGAATGACTCTAATCAAAAGTTTTGATCTTTTAAGTACATTTGCTCTCCATCTTTTCTCTAGCTGTAAACTAATTCTGCAATGCCTAGCCCTGGAGTATCCATCTGTTCCTGGGTTCCCTAATTGGAAAAGAAACTGACTGGATCAAATGCATAAATTACTAGTACAATGCAAAAGAGTGCCTGCGAAACATCACATCAGGATAGTAACAAATCAGTGATATTCATACAATTTTGCAGAAGACTCCCTAGTGTAAAAGAAAATTTATTGTTGTTTTATATTCTGCATTGCACATGCATCTGACATGTAACCAAATTTGCGCATTATATCCCAGTGTATTGACGCTCTGCTTGCTGCATAGTCGCTTCCACTGCTACTCTCTGTTGTTTCAAGAACAGGACTGCAACCAATAAGAGAAGGGGTTAGAAGTGAACTGTACTGTTACATTTTTGTGGGGAAGTGGCTTGCACGTACTTGCCAATGTCATGCACTCACAGGATAGTGACAAGCCATCAAACCAGTGTCTTGCTTTCACGGGACAGTGGAACGCACTTTTAAGCCCATGTCTCACTACTTTGTCTTGCAATTCAAGTTACTCGTGCCTTCACATACTCCACCTAATACCAGGCTAAGGTGCAGTACGGGCCCCCAAATGGCACAGGATTCTTATTACAATAGCCAGTGACCATTATTACATTAGTGCAGTTGCCATTATAAAATTAACTTTATTCAAATAGCATATATTGAAAGTTCCTAAAGTCTTTAATTCTACTACACTACTTGGTAGCCTATTCTATGTGTCTAGGGTTCTCTGTGTAAAGAAAAAATCCTAATGTTTGTGTGAAAGTTACCTTTAACAAGTTTCCAAATGTGTCCCCATATCCTTGATGAACTCATTTTAAAATAACAGTCTAGATCCACTGTACTAATTCCCTTTATTTTAAACACTTCAATCATGTCTCCTCTTACTGTTTATTTGCTTAAATTGAAAAGGCTCAGCACTTTTAATATTTCTTCATAATTAGATCCCCTATAGCCCCGGAATCAGCCTAGTGTTTCCTTTGAAGGCATTAACTCTCCGGAAATGTGTTCTTTTGAAATTGCGGCACATTAAGTAACTAAACAATATAGTAATATGACAGAAAAGGCGATATCCCTCCCATCGTGATTACGGCAGTATAAGAATCACATGAGAAAAATATACTTTAGCTTACATTTACTGACGGTTGATGCGGTTACAGACGGGAAGCATATGACAGACTTTTATCCAGGTGTGGGAATCTGGATCTACGCAGTCTGCCATTTTTGTCCTCACGCTGAGAGGGTTTTCGGACGGAGATCCGACACAGCTTCGAAGGGTTTGGATTTTGTCCAAGACTTTTACTACTGTCTGCTTCACTTGCTGGTCTTCTCTGTCTCCAAACAAGGGCAGGTAGGGACTGAACTCCTACTCCACAAAATACAGAAATAGCATAATGCCTACATGCCGGTTCTCATTCTCCCAACAAGGAAAGAAGATGTTGTACTGACAGAGGACAGAAATACTGTTCAGTGTTTAGACTGAATATACAATCCTCCAGTTGTCTTTGGCTATCTAATCCAATGCTTGTTTGGCAATTCTAAATGCTGAGCCCCTGTGTGCCAAACTTAGCATGCACATGTGAATGTATACTTTAACAGTGTTGTCCAGATATACGGTAGTGACAGAAATATTAAAGAAAAATATATTATAACACCTAGTCACTCTTCTCTAAATTTTTTCAGCACTGCTATGTCCTCTTTGTACCTCATAGACCAAAATTGTACACAGTACTCCAGATAAGGACTCACCAGTGCATTATTAAGCTTAAGCATATCCTCGGACTTGTACACTATAGTACAAATACAAGTCTACAAGTCTAGTACATATCGTGTTGTGTAACTTAACATTCTGTTAGCCTTCTTAATTGTCTTCTGAACACTTCCTGGAAGTTAATAGCATAGAGTCCTCTACGATTCCTCAGGTCCTTCTCATGAGGTGTACTTTTAATTTTAAAACCTCCCATTGTGTGTATTCAAACCAAACATTTTTTCTTCATACATGTAATATTTTGCATTTACTTACATTAAATTGCATTTGCCACAAAGCTGACCAAGCCTGTATGCTGCCCAAGTCCCTCAATAATGTTTCCAGATTATCTGCCAATCCACCTAACTTGGTATCATTGCAAACTTAACAAGCTTGTTACTTACAGGTATATTCTTGTATACTTATATTTAATATTCTATTATATTATTTACTATATTAAAAATAGCAGCAGCACTAGTACTGACCCCTGTGGAACACCACTCTTAATGTAAGCCAATTCTGATGAGGTTCCTCACACCATAACCCTTGGCTTCCTGTGTCTGAACCAGTTCCACACACATCTAAAAACAACATCCTGAACCCACTTCTTTTAGTTTGATGCCCAACCTCTCATGTGGCATCTTATGAAATGCTTACTGAAAGTCAAGATAAATAATATTATACACTTCACTTTGATCATATCTTTTTGTTTTATCCTCATAGACTTCCAGCAAACTAATAAAACTTGACCTCTGTCTTCTGAGCCCATGCTGACTGTTCTGTAAAACTCCTCTTTGTGCCATGTGTTACTCAGTCTTTCCCTTAATAATTCCTTCCTTTAATTTACCTGTGATGCACATTAAGCTTACTGGCCTAAGCTGCTTGTATCTGTCTGGTCACCCTTTTTATTTTACAGGATATTTCCCATTTTGCAATCCTTTGAATATTCCTCGGTGTGCAGTCAAGTCAAGTCAAGTTGGAGAGCATGTACTGGTACAGTGCATTGCCGCACCCGCCACATGATGAAACAACTCCGGATTTCGGTTGGCAACCCCCCAGGCAGACACGCGGTCCAATCCCACCCTCTATCCACCGCACCCAGGTGTCACGTGGGCGACCACTTGGCCTGTCCAGCCACTCAGGTCCCCAACAATGAGGATCTTTCAAGCCGGATCACCCTTGGGGAAACATGCCACACGGCTGTAGTGCCGTAACTGATGCTCCCTCACAATGCAGGCAATGTGCCTCATTCGGAACTCCATGAGCAACCGCTCATTCGACACAAAGTCAAACCAATGGTACCCAAGGATTTTCTGGAGAGACACAGTACCAAAGGAGTCCAGTCTTCATCTCAGGTCACTAGATAGTGTCCATGTCTCGCAACCATATAACAAGACAGGAAGCACCAGGACCTTGGAAGCACCACACACCCCTTTCCATTGACCTCATGACCCCCCATGCTCTCCCAATCCATCTACTGACTTCATAGGAAAAGTCACCACAGATATGAATGTCACTGCCAAGGTAAGTAAACCACTTAACAAGGTCGAGACACTCTCTCCGCAAACAGACACATTGCTGATGTGCCCAATAGGTCATTAAAGGCCTGGATCTTGGTTTTTATCCAGGACACTCACTCAGTCTCTCGAGCACCCCAATCAGAGCCTCCATTGACTCTGCAAATATCACAGTATCATCAGCAAAGTCAAGATCCGTGAATCTTTCTTCACCAACAGATGCCCTACAGCCACTGGACCCCACAACCTTGCCCAACACCCAGTCCATACAAGCATACAAGCATTAAACAGAGTAGGAGAAAGAACACACCCCTGACTAACCCCAGAATCAGCTGAGAAAAACACAGAGGTTCTGCCTCCACTCTGCACAGCACTAACAATACCAGTGTACAAGCTGCCCATGATATCCAGCAACATTGAGGGGATCCCGCAAACCCTCAGGATGTCCCACAGGGCAGCTCGATCAACTGAGTCGAACACTTTACGAAAATCGACAAAGGCTGCAAAGAACCTCTGCCGATATTCGCGTTTGCGCACCATGAGAACTCTCAGTGCCAGGATGCAGTTGATAGTAGAATTCTTATGCGCAAAATTAGATTTTTCCTTTCGCTGGTAGGTGAGCAAGTGATAACGGGTCCTATTGAGGACGACCCTAGCAAGGACCTTACCCGGCACCGAGAGCAGTGTTATCCCCCCGTAGTTGCTGCAAACCAGGCGATCACCCTTCCCTTTCCAGATAGGGATGACAAGTCCCATTTTCCAGTCAGTTGGGATGATGCCAGTCACCCAAATGGAAGTAAAGATTGCTTGCAATGCCAGGAGGACAGCCTTACCACCTACCTGGAGAAGTTCACCCCGGATAACACAGATCCCTGCAGCCTTTTCTCCCCTTAGCTGGTTCACCACCTGTGTAATCTCAGTGGTGGTTCACAGCTAATTGGAGGATCAGCCTCAAGGACCGTGGACCCAGAGATATCCAACGTCCTAGGATCAGCTTTAAACAACAAGTAGCCTGACCTGTGGGTCACAACTGTAGTGTTATCTTTAAGGACTGTTCTATCAGCCGCCCTGACTGCGACCCTCTGAGGAACAAATTCTGATGTACATAATGCTTCGATTCCTCTGTAAGCAGGAAGTGGGTCGCTAGACCACAGATGGTGTGTCACTTGCTCACAGATTCCTCTAATAAATGCCTCTTTATCTGCCCTCAGAGCCCTCGCAGCCGTCCTTCTCAGTTCCTGGTACAGATCAGAGTTGTCATTGAGCCGTGCACTGCGACTTCTCTCGATGATATCCTTGCTAGATGAAACACCTCCTTCTGGGTACACCGGTAACACCAACACAGCCCTCAGCAACCTTTAGGGTCTTGTCATGGAAGGTCTCCCACATCACATTAGGATCGTCAGTTGCACCCAAATCTGCAAGTTTCTCACACAAACTGTGTGCAAACTCATTAGAAACAGCCTGGTCTTGGAGTCTGGCCAAGTCCAGGCTCATTTTCCTAGTAGGTGGTAACCTACTGGATGTGGACTAGGTGGACCTACTGGTTGGATCCTAAGAGTAGCAACAACAAGTCTCTGGTCAGAATTCACAAACTGGGCACTTCTGTAGACCCTGTAGTTTTACAAGAGCCTCCAGCATCTGCCCATGAGGATCGATCTCCTTCACTGCATGACCAGTATTAGACTACCAAGTCCAACGATGCGGTGCTGGGTGCTGACCTTTTGCAAAGTCAAGGAACATGGAACCACTTTCACCACAGTCACCACACCCATGGGGACTGAAACAATCCTCATAGCTAGCCCTGTCAGTGCCAGTGGCTGCATTGAAGTCACCCATAACCAGAGGAGTGTCACCTCATGGACACCCATCAACCACCAAGCGAAGGTGCAAATAAAATGTCTCTCTCAGCGAGACATCACTCACTGCATTTGGCACATACACTGAGACAACAGACAAGGCACCCAGGGAGTGCCGTAATCTGAGTCTCATAATACGAACATTGAAAGGAGTGACATTGGACACTGTAAGAGCCAATCTTAGAAAGTTAAAGTTTTGAGTTAAACTCATATTACGTTTGCTTAACACTAGAATTAACAGAGCCTACGAAAAAACTCGTAGATCCGTCCCACCTTAAATCGCTTATTAAAACTGTTCTCACCTCTCTGCCAGTTTCTTTTGTAATCTAAATGTGCTGATAAAGAAAAACTGCAAGAAGCAGCTATTACATCCCCCCACCAACTTAGAACATGCACAAACTTCTCCCAGCTCATGCCTTGATTGATTAAATAGGAGTAAAGTGGAGTTTTAGAGTGGAAATAATAGATCATTATTTGGAATACACGCATTTCATGTGTGTTCCATTTCTACAGTAATCCGTGTACACATTTTTAAAAATGTTTGAACGTTTTTCATATTGTAGTAGTAAATGACAAAATGTAGGCATAAACTATATAATGTATGAAGCTTGAAGTCCAAATATCAAAGAAACACTTTCACAAAAGGTACAAATATAACAGAACAAGTATGCTTTTTTTCAAAAATATAACTGCAGGAAAAAAGCCGCCTTAGCATGCCACATTGACACTCAATTAATACAACTGCCACAGTAGCGTAATGGTATCAGCTACTGACTGGTAATCAAAAGGACATGAGTTCAATCCTGTATGACTCAATTTTGAGAAGTAAACTGCTCTTATTTTTACTATTTTAGAATAAAAACATACATTTGATTTCAGTGTGTAACAGCCAGTGTAATTTATGATACTTGTAAAGGTTAGCTTTGTTGTTTTTTTTATTCACTTTTCAATCTCTCAATCGTGTTCAGGATCCTTCCCTAGCCCAAACCCCCCATCTGACACTGCTGTTGTCACATAAAGATGCACTCTAGCTCTGCAGTGTACTTGTGACTGCATTCTCGTACCAATGCTTGTGAACTGGAGTGCCTGCGTGCACTTTTCGTGGCATTACACGTCTATTTTTTGAGCACAGCCGTGTCACTCAAACACAAGAACATATGTTGGTGTACAAGTATAACAAAACAAGTGCACTTTTATTCTAGTCTATAAGTGAAGAAAAAAATAAAGCAAGTTACAGTAGGCGGTTGATATGACAGCTTGCGTAGTGGAATGCTAAGAACTGCTGATTTCCAATCCGTGCTATATAAAATCATCACATTCAAATATTAACAATTCCCACACACCCTTCCTACATTTATGACATGTGTACTTTTTGCAGTGTACACACCTCTCTGTGCTATGGTTCTTATTACACTGAATGAGCACCTGACACTGTACTTTCTTCCCTACATAAATAACATTCGAGCTATAGCGCGTCTCCAAATAAATAACATTCGAGCTATAGCACGTCTCCAAATAAATCACATATAGCGCGTCTTTATGTGAAAACAGTAGGGAGGGGGGATCGTGAACGCGACTGAGAGAATGAAACTGAATTAAAAAAAAAAAGCTAACCTTTACAATTATCATGCATTTACACTGGCTCTTACAGACTTGCTGAAATCAAATGTATGTTTTTATTCTAAAATAGTACAGTACATGCAATATTATTTGAAAACGAACAGCGTCAGATTAGGCGCATATTCAAACCCGATCTGATGCTGTTCATTTTCAAATAATATTGCATTAGTGTGATGATGTTTTTACATATATTGTCTCTTTCATTCATCTTGCGGTTTGTAATCAGTGACCGCATGCTTTTTTTTCCCTGATCTTGCCAGTTCGCACATGTTGCTGTATAGTGGTGTTTCTTTTGTACTCCAGGACGTGCCGAGGACAGAATAGTACAGGGCAGTAAGTTCAGCGCTATATGCAATCAGACAGACAGACAGGCAGAGAAGCCACTAGATATATAAATAAACAGGGAAGGCACTGTATAATAGATATATAAAAAAAATAGCTAAGGGGGTAGATATATAGATAGATAGGAAGGAAAGGCACTATATGATAGGCAGACAGGGAAGATTACTGTTATTACTATATAGATAGACAGGGAGTTCAAGCAGGCAGAACGGCGAAGGCTAAAAAAAATTCTCCCCAGCGGGGAATTAAACTCAGGTCTCTTCAGGTACAGCAAGTCTGCTGCGCTCCCCAGTATGCCACAGAAGCTGTTATAAAATTCTTGAACCTTTTATGAAAGTGTTTATTTGATCTTTGGCCTTCAGGCTTCACACATTTTATAGTTTATGCCCACATTTTATAAAATGTATTTATCTATACTAATAAAAGGCAAAGCCCTCACTGACTGACTGACTGACTCACTCACTGACTGACTCACTCACTCATCACTAATTCTCCAATTTCCCGTGTAGGTGGAAGACTGAAATTTGGCAGGCTCATTCCTTACAGCTTACTTACAAAAGTTAGGCAGGTTTCATTTCGAAATTCTATGCGTAACGGTCATAACTGGAACCTACTTTCATATACTGTATACGGCCATAGTGGCCAGCTCGGTCGCCGTGTGAGGCGGAGTTGCGTCTCGCATCATCACGCCTCCCACGTAATTGAGTGCCTGTCCATATAAGGTAAATATTCGCGGGTGATGGACTGTGCTTAGCATATTCATGTGCAGCTGCTGCGGAAATCAGCACGACTCCCACGTAATTGACTGCCTGCCCATATAAGGCCGTTCTTCGCTGCAGTGTCTACATTCCTTTCCTTGCTTCGCCAAGGAAGCAGCCTTTCCACAGCTTCTCCACTGTTTTATAAACAAATGCCATATAAGGCCATCCTTTTTCCTTGCTTCACCAAAGAAGCAGCCTTTTTATTTAATCCACGGGTACTCTGCTGTTTTATTGTTCGTTTATTATGATTTTTATAGTTATTGTGTAGGTATTTTAGACTTTCTTTACTGTTCAGGTACCAATTTCCTTTATTTAATCCGCGGTTTCTCTGCTGTTGTTTTGTTCGTTTATTACGATTATAGTTATTTATTCCCTTCTTTATTTTATTCCCTTTCTTTGGCTAACTGCCTGCCCATATAAGGCGGTCTGCTTTTTTGTTGTAAAGAAGCCCTTCGCCAAGGAAGCAGCCTTTACACGGTTTCTCCGCTGTTTTATAAATGCTCTAAGGCCGTCCCTTTTTCTTGCTTTGCCAAGGAAGCAGCCTTTTTATTTAATCCACGGGTTCTCTGCTGTTTTATTGTTCATTTATTACGATTGTTATAGTTATTGTGTAACTATTTTAGACTTAGTTTACTGTTTAGGTACCCATTTCCTTTATTTAATCCGTGGCTTCACTATTTTTTTGTTCATTTATTACGATTGTAGTTATTTATTCCCTTCTTTGGCTGACTGCCTGTCCATATAAGGCGCTCCGCTGTTTTTTTGTGAAGCAGCCTTTACACAGCTTCTCTGCTGTTTTATAAACGAACGGCTGTTTTATTGTTCGTTTATTACGATTGTTATAGTTATTGTGTAGGTATTTTAGACTTAGTTTACTGTTCATGTACCCATTTCCTTTATTTAATCCGCGCCTTCTCCAGTATTTTTTTGTTCGTTTATTACGATTATAGTTATTTATTGATTCCCTTCTTTGGCTGACTGCCTACCCATATAAGGCGCTCTGCTGTTTTTCTGTGAAGCAGCCTTTACACAGCTTCTCCGCTGTTTTATAAACGAATGGCATATAAGGCCGTCCTTTAAAACAACCTAATTGAAGCAACTATTTTTACTGGCCAATCCACCTAACCTGCATGTCTTTGGACTGTGGGAGGAAACCAGAGGAAACCCACGCAGACACGGAGAGAACATGCAAACTCCACGCATGGAGGACACGGGAAGCAAACCCAGGTCTCTTAACTGCGAGGCAGCAGCGCTACCACTGCACCACCATGGATTGACGATTCTAAATTGGCCCTAGTGTGTACTTGGTGTGTGGGTGTGTTTGTGTGTGTCCTGCGGTGGGTTGGCACCCTGCCCGGGATAGGTCCCTGCCTTGTGCCCTGTGTTGGCTGGGATTGGCTCCAGCAGACCCCCGTGACCCTGTGTTTGGATTCAGCGGGATGGAAAATGGATGGATGGATGGATTTTTACTGGCAGTGCCTCAGGTGAGACAGTTTTTATTCCTCGCATCCCCGTTATACCATCTAATCTCCCATTTCAATTCAAACACCTTCAATTTCCAGTAAGGCTCTGCTTCGCAATGACAATTAATAAGTCTCAGGGACAAACACTACAAAAGGTTGGCATTGATTTGAGACAGGATTGCTTTTCACATGGCCAACTGTATGTTGCATGCTCAAGAGTAAGCTCAGCGCACAGCTTGGTCATATTACAACCGGAGGGCCGAACAGACAACGTGGCATACAAAGAGATCCTTAACAAATAATTTTTTGTATATTTTCCCTCAGTTTAAAAATGTTAACTTTTTTCTTAATAAAAATATTAAGAAGCTAAAAGAAGTTTTAAGAAGCAATTTAAGATGGGACGGATCTACGAGTTTTTTCGTACACTCTGGTAATTCTAGTGTTAATTTGAATAGAATATACATTTCTTTCATAGTCATAGCTTATGGTATAGTCTTTTCCCCCTATAAGTTAGTAAAAGATAGAACCTTCTTACTATAACTGAGAAACAGTGTGATAATAGATTCAGTTGTGTCTAGAACAGGTCCCAGTAAGCAGGGACTTGAAAGACCCATTTTCAAGTTAGAAATGAGATAAGCATACAGTTTTCTGACCATTTTGAAATGGTTCAAAAATGTTAAGTAAATAGTAACAATTTGAGATGTAACAAGATTAAGCTTAGAACTGAACTTTTCTTAACATTAATTTTTTCCCTTTTTTGCTATTTTAATTTTCTTTTTTGTGTGAACTGTTTTACTATGAAACTTAACTAAACTTTAAAAAATGAAGATATTTTGTCTGTGGAATCATTTCTGCGCATCAGGCTTTGTTGAATCCTATTTTTTGAGTTAAAGTTGCTGAACTTTGGTAACTTTGGAAAAATGCAGCTACAGACATCATCGGAAGAAGCCAATCCGCTACAGCAACAGCTACTCCCCGAGTATGACAGCCATCAGAGCGACCAGACCAATAAAAGGTATCCACTTACAGAGATCTGTCCAGTCCCCGGTCCGCGTACCTCAGAGAGTGCCGCCACTGAAATGCGGAGTTTACGCAGTTCCTCCGTGTTAAGCCTTCTAATCTCCTCAATCTTACCTGGACTGGTGCATGGCACAGGCAAAACTTCTGAGAAAACTACTTTGTCAGTTCTGCTCCTCAGCCCAGCACCTATTACTTTAAATTTGAATTGCAGAACTGATACACTACCCTTTTGTATGTTTGCTCCAACATGAGCAATGATCACTGGATCCACCCTTCCTCTGGCAAAGAGCCTATCAGCCCTTCCAGTGAGGTCTCTTACTTGTTCACCAAGAAGGTAAAACACTGTGCAAAATTCTCTGTTTTCTAGAACAAACCTGTGGTTCAGTTCCACTAATGAGTGAGTCCCCAACTGTCACTACCTCTCTGTTTGTAGGAACTGCTTTTAAAGTGGCCTACCACCTCAGAATCTTCAGAGCCACTGTCTAGCTCTTCAAGGACCTAAAAATGGGTGTGTCACTTCCAACCTGTGCCTTATCACTGTGACCCACCTATCTCTACCTGACTGGTCTGGAGTCTCCTACTGTGCCACCTTAGTGGGTACACACTATCTCTCTAAAGGACACCTGGGCTAGGTCTGTTAATTCTCTGCTACAGTGTAGGCCTGGCAACCCCTCGTCCAGTTCAGCTACCCTGAGCTTGAGGTGCTGGATCCGCTGGCATCTCCTGCAGATTTTAGCCCTCATAGAAGACTGGCTGCTCCAAACCATCCTCTAGAAAGTCCAACACTTGCATTGCACTGGCTTCATTATTAAAATTTGGTTTTGGATTACTAGTACTGCTTAACTTGTATTCTTTTTCTTTAATAAAATTAAATTGAAATGAAATTGTAAAACTAAAAAATTGAATTAAAGAACTGCTATAGTTATTTTACTCCTGCTGACCGCTCCCCCTTCTGTCCTATTTAGTGCTCATTACTGAATCATTTAGGTTTTATCCTTCACTCATGTATTTCTCCTAAAACGCCTTAGAAGCAACAATCAAGAAAACAAAAAGAAATGAGATAAGATTGATACAAAATTTAGATACAACACTAGAAATAGGATAATGTACAGAGATCTCAGAAGTGTATCTTCTAAGCCAAAGTATCCATTGAATATCTCAATAGCAATGCAGATAAAACTTGAAAACAAGCTTCAAAAGTTTAAACTGTGCTCCATGACAAGACAGAGATGACAGTTCTTTCTTACAATTAAAAGAATGCAAATATATCTTCCTCTTTAAGGTGTGCATCAGGAGCGGAGAATGTCAGAGAGAGAGAAAAAAGTAAACAATCAAAAATCAATATGGCTGTTGCGCTTTTAAGTATGCAGGCACCGCGATAAAGCGGCCCAATGAAGGGATCAATGTGAAGGTAGCTTTTCAGCATTTTTTTTTACAAGCGCAACAGCCACTGTGCAAACAGCCCCTCTGCTCACACCCCCTCCGTCAGTAGCATATAATGGGGCCAATCATACGCCTCCCTGATGGTATTGCATGATGGATAAGTATCTGCCTGTACAGTATTTCTCAGAGAGAGTGAGAGACAGAGAGAAGCAAACAATGAAAAATCAATACGGGCTGTTAGAGCTTTTAAATGTGCGAAGCAGCGCACAGGAAGCATATCGTATAGCATTGAGTTTTATTTAATATGTAATAAGTGCTCTGATTGGGTAGATTCTCAGCCATCTGCCAATAGCATCCCTTGTATGAAATCAACTGGGCAAACCAACTGAGGAAGCATGTAGCATAAATTAAAAGACCCATTGTCCGCAGAAATCCGCGAACCAGCGAAAAATCCATGATATATATTTAGATATGCTTACATTTAAAATCCGCAATGGAGTGAAGCCGCGAAAGTTGAAGCGCGATATAGCGAGGGATCACTGTATTCCAACACTGTTTAATTGTCATCTTTTATACATGCAAAAAAAACTAATACTGGCATTGTGTACTCAAATAAATCTGATACACTGAATATTACTAGTAGGCTATATACAACCCCTGCTCTATAATATAATTGCCATGATATTAACTGAACTCAGTGCAACTAAAAGTTCAAAAAATATTGAAAAGACAATATTTATGTTACTGTCGACAATAGTTGGTAATGCTAAACTCTCTACGACATCCCTTCAATCACTGCTGTGTCCTAATGTTGTAGCAGGTGAACATAGGTATTGTTGTTTATAGTGTTTGCACCCAGTCGCGTCTCGTCACAGCACCCTGTCTAAACCAATATGTGTCTGTTTTAATGTCGTCCCTGTAATGAGAAACAAGGAAGGATGTTGCGGGGAGGCAGCAACCCCTGGACACGTCAGTAACAGAGTTTTGCCAGTTACATCCAGCTCTTCATTATTTAAATAATCAGGAGGGATAGAAGAGGAAAGAAGGAGATAGATGGAGATTTCAACTACCAACAACCGATTACCATTTTTTGCCATTATTTATATCGTGCCTTGTTCCAGTTTACTTCTCATTCCGCCGGAATCACGACAGCCCAATCATTGCCAGAAACCCCAGGTTGGATGCTATTATCCACCATTCACCGAGGCAGCACGGTGAGATTGTTCTGCTTTATTCGGGAGATTCAAACACATTAATTTTTGATCAGCCATCAATATTCTGGACAGTGGACAGTGATTTACCCGGACTAAATTTCATGCTATTGACATTCAGTAATCATTCATTGATATTATTTGTGTTTGTTATACGTTTGCAGGAGCAAGGGAGGTTTTTTGTTATTAATTGTGTGGTGTTATAAAACCAAGTACAAACAAATTAAATTCTTTCACCAGGATAGATTTACCTGATTTACAGTATTTAAAATAATTTCTCAACTGAGACCCTCCACCTGCGTCCTTGACATAATACCACCAAGTTTTTTAAAAGAAGTATAAGTATATAAATATATATATATAAGCTAATTGGGCGTATTCTTGACATAGTAAACTCGTCATTAGATACAGGGGACTTCCCAGACTGTCTTAAGACTCCTGTAGTTAAACCCCTATTCAAGAAAAATAATCTTGACTCCTCTGCTTTTGAAAATTTTAGACCTATTTCTAACTTGCTTTTCTTAAGTAAAATTCTATGCAGCTAAATGACCACCTCAATAAACATGCTATTCTTGATAAGTTTCAGTCGGGTTTCAGAACAAATTACAGTACAGAAACTGTACTGGTTAAAGTAGTAAATGGCTTGCGGGTAAATGCAGACTGAAGCCGTTTATCTGTTCTCATCCTCTTAGATCTGAGTGCTGCATTTGATACCATTGATTGCAATATTCTTAGAAATCACCTTAGTCAGTGGGTGGGCCTCTTTGACAGTGTCTTAAATTGATTTGAATCCTACAGGTAGGTAGAAAATTCTTTGTTAGCTGTGGTAATTACAACTCAAACACACAATACCCTATATGGTGTTCCACAAGGCTCTATCCTGGGTCCGCTGCTCTTTTCGATTTACATGCTTCCATTAGGTCAGATTATCTCGGGGCATAACGTGAGCTACCACAGCTATGCTGAAGACACGCAACTGTATTAATCAATAGCATCTGATGACCCAGACTCTGTTGATTCACTGACACAATGTCTTAATTGTGTTTCTGAATGGATGAGTAGTAATTTTCTCAAACTAAAGAGAAAACTAAAATTTTAATGATTGGCAATAATAGATATAATGAGGTTATTAGAAATAAACTTGATGCATTAGGATTAAAAGTCAAGACGGAGGTAAAGAATTTAGGGGTAACTGTTGACTGTGACCTGAATTTTAAATCACATATTAATCAGATCACTAGGACAGCATTTTTTCACTTAAGAAATATAGCAAAAGTTAGACCTCTTATATCATTGAAAGATGCTGAGAAATGAGTTCATGCTTTTGTTTTCAGTCAACTAGATTACTGTAACGCACTCCTCTCAGGGCTATCCAAAAAAGACATCAATCGATTGCAACTAGTGTAGAATACAGCTGCTAGAATCCTAACTAGGAAAAGAAAATCCGAGCACATTTCTCCAGTTTTGATATCAGTACATTGGTTACTGGGGCTGTCTCTACGCTGGGGCAAGAGGGGGCAATTCCCCCTTAATCAAACGTCCTCCCCCCTTAATTTAAATTTTTAGAAGTTGAGAAAGAAATAACAGATTACCCACAAACTGAATATGGACAAGATTTACTAAAGTAGCTGAAAAATCCACTGGAAAAGGCACAAATGAGATGATAGGTTTCACCTCTTGTTCGTTCTTTCCCTCCGTGCTCTGTTTGTGCGCAGGCTCACACAGCATTCGGAAATGATCCCCCACTCTCCCTCCCCCCAGCTAAACATTCAATCACTGTTAGTATGCAAATGACCCGGTGTCAGATTTCTCAGTAGGCAGGGTAGAGCAAAATGAGCTGGGTAACAGCGAGAGGCTTTAAGGAAGCAGCAAATCTCTGTCATCAAAATCATAGCGACTTATGAGATAATTAACAACAACTAAAAAATACATCTATATTTGTACAGTCAATGGGGGACTAGTCCATTGTTCTTCTTACAGTTTCAGTCTGGTAGAGAAGTGTTTCTTTCTTGATCCCACAAGCACCACTGTGAGCCTGTCTGCTGCATAAGGCCGACTGGAGGACCTGTGTCTGTCAGACCCCGACACAAAGCCCCGCTCCAGCTTTCAACTCTGTACTCAACAGTTTTCTTGTTTCATATACTGTTGTAATCACAGAGATTTTAGTAAAGCTTATTCACTTTCCTTCCCAACTTCCAGAAGCTCACAAAGGGAATGTTAATGCTGTAAGATGCATCCTTTTTTCCAAGATTTTAATAAGTGTGGCGCTGCTCCTGCCTATACCAATAGCAGTCGAGACAGCAGCTAGCATGTCTACTCCTGTGGCATCAACAGGCACTGCTTCTCCAGTACCACTGCCAACAATTGCTGCCCCAAAGCAACCCGCTCAACTACCCAGTGACTTAAATGGCAATACACCATCCCAGCCAATACTGGGTAGATACTCCAAACGTGTATTTGGTGGTACAACATTAAGATCATTCAATCCTGCCTGGTACTCCACACGACCATGGCTGGAGTACTCTGTTGTGCGAGACACATGCTTCTGTTTCCCCTGTCGGAAATATGGCAGCACTGTTAATGAGAGGGATGTAGTTTTTACCTTAACACTAGAATTACCAGAGCCTACGAAAAAACTCGTAATTCCGTCCCACCTTAAATTGCTTCTTAAATCCCTTCACACCTCTCCGCCAGTGTCCTTTGTCCTCTAATTGTGCTGATAAAGAGAAACTAGGAGCAACCGGCTTATTCCATCCCCCCACCAATTTAGAACGTGCACAAACTTCTCTCAGCTCATGCCTTGATTGAGTATCTGGGAGTGAAGTGGAGTTTTAGAGTGGAAATAATAGATCATTATTTGGAACACACGCATTTTATGTCTGTTCCGTTTCTACAGTAATCTGTGTAAACACATTATTAAAACAGAAACTTTTTTATATTCTACTAGTAGATGACAAAATCTAGGCATAAACTATATAATGTATGAAGCCTGAAGTCCAAATATCAAAGAAACATTTTCACAAAAGATACAAATATAACACAACAATTGCACTTTTATTCAAAAATATAACTGCAGAAACAAAAAGCCGCCTTAACATGTGACATTGACACCAATTTACTGTAACTGCCTCTGTAGTGCAATAGAATCAGTTACCGTCTGGGAATCAAAAGGTCGTGAGTTTGATCCTGCACCACTCTGTTTTGAGAAGTATTTACTATTTTTGAGTAAAAGCATACATTTGAAGGAAAATGTCGGAATTACGAGTTTTTTCGTAGGCTCTGGTAATTCTAGTGTTAACTGGTTTTAACAACTGGAAAGCAGCGCTTGATCGAGACAAGGGGCTACAGAGGCATGTGTCCAGCCACAACTATGTGCATGCTTCAACCATCTTAACTGAGCATAAATGCAGAGAGGCCACAGCGGGGAATGTGGATTCAATGTTGGTTGGTAAAACACAACTTGAAAAAAAACATTACTATGTCAAGAGTATTGGTAGTGCTATAAGGTTTCTCTGTATAAATGAGTTGGGGCTCCGTGGGACTGCAGAAACCTTGAGACATGATGCAGCGGGTAATGATAATGACATTGCTTCAGGTATTTTTCTAAAACTGACGGTGATGGAATATACAGTACATTAGAGAAGGATGAGAAGCTAGCAAGCATTGCTAAGGGTATCCCAAAAAATGCAAAATACACATCTAAGGATATTCAAAATGAAATTATCCAAACACTAGCTGATGTGGTGATTGGAGAGGTCAGGAAAAAATATGAAAGTGCTGATTCTGCAGGGTTTTGTCTCAAAAGTGATGGGACCAGGGATAGGTGCAATGTGGAAAATTTGTCTGTGATAATAAGGTTTGTCAGAAATTCCATGCCCGAGGAGCATCTTATTGGGTTGCTTGACTTGCAACAAGTTAATGCAGAGTTCATCACCTCTGAGATACTGTTACACCTTTCTGATGCTGGCTACAGTGCTGACAGTATACTTAGCCAGTGTTATGATAGGGTTAGAGGTGGTGTACAAGCTCTGCTCCAAAAGAGGCTTGACAGATATGTCCCATACATCCACTGCTACAACCACCAACTGCGCTTAGTGGTTGTGCATGCCATGCAGAGTGAGCCGTGTGCAAAAAGATTTTTTAGCCTATCTAGTTCACACTACAACTTTTTTCACCACCACTATGAGCTCAATAAATATGATGCACCTTGTCTAAAAAGGCTGCTTGAGATCAGATGGACAAGCCACTATGATTTGACAAGGTGCACTTAGTATCCTATCTGAGATAACAGAGGATGATGATGCTGCAGTTGACCTCTGCACCGAGGCATCAAGCCTGCTATGCCAAATTAAGAGGCATCACTTCTTTGAGATTGGAAAGTTCCTAGTGCGGGTGTTTGGTGTCTTGAAACCAGCAAATGCTATTCTACAGTCTCAGTCAGTTGATCTGTGCAGTGCTTCTGAGGTTGTTAGTGCAGCACTGGACTCCTTAAAAAACATCCGTGAGGATGACTGTTGGGGAGTGTCATCTCCTGCTGAGGATGAGCCACATCCAACAAAGAGAAGGAGAACAATGAGCAAACACCTGGGTCAAAGTGTTGTGCTCTCAACTTTGGGCCATACAGACTCTGGTAACCCTACCATTTTCCCCCCATCAGTCTCTGAAAAGATCCCTGCTCAACATCCTTGACTGGGCCATTTCAGAAATGGAAACTAGATTTTCACACAAGAATATTGACCTGATGAGAGCCATATCTAGTCTTGCACCCAAATCCGCCGCATTTCTAGATCCCACCCTGTTGCACCCTCTGACTGTAATGGATGGCACTGTAGCGGATGTTGTAAGTCTGAAAAATGAAGATCTTGTGGCAAAACAGATGCTGCTCAAAAAATGCTCAAAGTAAACAGACCTGTCCACTGTTTGTAAACTCCTGCAGGAGTACAAGGAAGCCTTTCCTAAGTTGCATAAATTGTATGTAACACCCCTGGTACTTGGTGTGTCTTCAGTATCATGTGAGAGTTCCTTCTCCACTTTGTCATGGGTCCTAACCCCCTATCGTCGCACCATGTTACATAAAAGAAAGAGGAATTTGCTGATCTTGGCCCATGAGGAGTCCATAACAAATAACTTGGACACGGATGAATTTGTAAGAGTTTTTGCAAAGGGAAACTGTTGTTGTAGTGGATAGAAGAGAAAGGAGAGTGGAGCTGTTCAGTTGCCAAAAGAGAGTTCAGTTGCTTGCAAAACAAACAAGCTTAAAACAAGACAAAAAGACATAAAAGAAGAAAAAAGTTAAAATGTTCCGTGCTAAATCTGTTGTCTTCTACAAATTAGTTTGAGAATTGTAGGAAAAGACATGGTAAATTGTTTTTTTTTTTT
Source organism: Polypterus senegalus (assembly GCF_016835505.1). NCBI lineage: Eukaryota > Metazoa > Chordata > Cladistia > Polypteriformes > Polypteridae > Polypterus > Polypterus senegalus. Next base: position 101,918,748 of record NC_053157.1, on the reverse strand, counting down.
TAAATTACTATGCCAACCCTTTTTAGTTTTGTAAATATTGACTATATTGAGAGGTCTTATTTTATTCTTACTTTATTTTGCAAATTTATTTGAGAATTAGGCCATCCAAATAAGATATATTTTATGCTGTTCGTTGTAAAGATCAGGATGGATATTTTATTTTATTCTTTATTTTATTTTTTTTATTCTATTTTTCAGTTTTATTTTTCAAGACTTGGTGAATTGATTTTTTTTTTATAACTTGGCCTGCCTTTTTTAGTTTTGTTAATATTGGCAATAGTGAGAAGTGTTATTGTTGGGTTCAAATATATTTGATATAGGTCATCCAATTAAGGTAAATGTCATGTTTTTATAATCTGATGAAGAATATTTTATTTTATTTTTTGTTGTCTTGTTTTTTAGTTTTCCTCCTGAGGGATTGCCACCTTATCGTGGTCTGGGGGTTTGCCAGCCTCAGTGATCCTAAGAGCTACACCAATTAGAAGATTAGCCATCAGGTGGGACACCCAAGTTGGGCAGGTCTTAGGGCAGAGGCCTGAAAAAGTGCAATCCAATTACATGACAAAAACAGTTATCCAGAGCACTCCCAAACCCACCACCACCCCACCCCTTTCCTGCCTCTGTCGCCACTATGTGCCCCCTTCACATTTCTGTCTGCCCCCTCAAATATGCCTGTCTAGAACTGGCCCAGCTGGTTACCTGTGTCATGCAGAACTGACTTTAAAATACTGCTTATGGTTTATGAAGCCTTAAATAATCTCGCTTCATCTTATATTTTGGAAATTCTGACACCTTACACTCCAAATTGTAACCTTAGATCTTCAAATGAGTGTCTGCTTAGAATTCCAAGAGCTAAACTTAAAAAAAGTGGTGAGGCGGCCTTCTGCTGTTATGCACCTAAAATCTGGAATAGCGTGCCAATAGGAATTTACCAGGCTAATACAGTGGAGCACTTTAAAACACTGCTGAAAATTCATCACTTTAGCATGGTTTTCTCAAAGCTTCATTTTAGTTTAATCCTGATGCTTTGTATATTCAATTAATTATCATTACTATTCATGGTGACTCCAAAATCTGTACTCTCCACTCTCTCTTCTGTTCTTTTTCCAGTTTTCTGTGGTGGCGATCTGCGCCACCACCTACTCAAAGCACCGTGATGTCCCTACATTGATGGATTAAAAGCCAGAAGTCCACGTTACCATCATCATCAAGTCCTTCCATGAGAACCCTGAATACAATTAGGAATGATTAATGTCATTTATGTTAGGTAGAATGCCTAGAGGGGGCTGGGCAGTCTCATGGCCTGGAACTCCTGCAGATTTTATTTTTTCTCCAGCTGTCTCGAGTTTTTTTTGTTTTTTTCTGTCCTCCCTGACCATCAGACCTTACTTTTATTCTGTGTTAATTAGTGTTCTCTTATTTTAATTTTTATTTATTTATTTTTTTCTTTCTTCATCATGTAAAGCACTTTGAGCTATATTATTTGTATGAAAATGTGCTATATAAATAAATGTTGTTGTTGTTCACTTTGCTGGTTTGGTGGAGGGATATACAGTATAGTGTGGGGTACAGCCCCAACACAGACAGGCAGACATGCTGTTTCACCACACACGTGTTTATTTATGGAGCCGCCTGTGACAGTGCCCCACTGCCAGTGAAGACCTGTTCGTTGGCGCGATACATCCCGAGAGGGCAGTACGTCCCTGGAGTGGGTCCTACTCCACGGCACCCTGGGACGCACCACTTCGGCACCCCTCCCGAGGCCTTCTGGTCTGCACTGCTCTCGCCTCTACAGTCCTTGCCAGCCAGGGCACCATCCGGTCGCCAGTGGAGAGTCTTCCCACAGAACAGCCCTTTCCAGGAAGGCAGGTTCCCAATGGCGTAGGTCCAACGGCTCGTCGAGACTTCAAACCTGCGAGGAAACAAAAGGGAGGGCCAGAAGCGCTGCCTGGACTCTCATACCGGGCGTCCCTTCAATCACTACGCCTGCAGCGCTCCACCCCCCCCTCGCTAGCCCTCGACTTGCCTGATCGGTGGCTCTGCCGTAGGTTCCATGCCCGTCCGTTCTTCAGGGCCGAGACTGCCGCCGACTTGAGGCGGAGGGCGCTAGGACCTGGGGCACTCAACAGCCTGTTTTCGGCAGATCCTCCCTTATTCTTTACGGGGACGGTGTCACTTACCTTCCCCGGCGTGACTTTTTGGCTGAAGTTTCTAGCACCGCGCCGATCCGCCCACTGTCGCAGCGTCTCCATGGACACGATCGCCTTCACCTCCAGCTCCATTAATCCTTTACGGATGACGCGAATCACCTGCAAAAGCGACTCTGCGGGCTGCAGGCATTCCTCCAGCTCACGCAGAGCCGCCGGCAAGCACAAAGGGTTAACCGATGGCAGCCCTACTTTCTCGTCAGGCAGATCCGCCGGCAACCCCCTGCGGGGCCCTTCCTCCAGCCCCATCGGGTCCTTCTTCAGCAAGGGATTGACATTCCTGAGGCCCGCCTCCATCCAATCATCGGCCGGCACACCAGACACACCAACCAATCCCGTGCCCGCCTCAGAGCGAGACTTCCGGTCCTCGGCCATTTTGGCTCTGTTTCTCCTGGTGCGGTGACGTCGTTCCAAGCAGCTTCCCAGCTGCTGTGGCCTGTCGAGCTGCAGCGACTCCGTCTTCGCAGCCCCTCACGCTGCCACCTCTGCGTTGACGACAGCCCGAGGATCGGCACGCTGTTGCCACTGACACGGATCCGGGCCGTTCCTTGCCTGCAACACAAAAAGTAAGTGTGCCCCCGCAGAGCTGTTCGCCATGGGGCAGGGCACTCACCTCCCAGATCCCATCTCTCTGGAGCACCGTCCTCGCCGTGCTGCCGTCCCAGACGTCCTCCGCGACAGCGGGCCAGCAGGAGCCCGCTGCAGTTCGGCAATGTTTTTTCCCGTCACCCTGCACCAGAGGAATATGGCCCATTGGTGGACCGGTGGCGGTCCGTGAGGCAAATCGCTCCCCCGTGTGTGGGCTAACCTGCTGTTCCGGACTGCCCACAAAATTATTTTTTTGGGGTCCCTGCCTTGTATCAGGCAGGAAGTCCCATCTGGGATGCCATTGTGGGGTACAGCCCGGACACAGACAGGCAGACATGCTGTTTCACCACACGTGTTTATTTACAAGTTCAAAGTACAAGTAAGTGCACAAACCCAGTGCCGCAGCACCAATCACCCCTTACAGTCCTGGCCGCACTACAATGCCTTGCACAGTCCTCAGACCGCCTCCACTCCTCTCCTCTCCTCTCCTCCGAGCTCCGTCCACTTCCACCCGACTCTTGCTGTCGACTGGAGGGAGGCGGCCCCTTTTATGTATGCTCGGATGGGCTCCAGGTGCTTCCTGAGGAGCTTCCGCCGACACACACCCCCGTGTGGCGGAAGCACCAACTGTGTAGCCGGAAGTCCTCCAGGTGTTCCTGGTCCTCTTCCCCCCAGCATTCCTGGTGTGGCATAAGTGCTGGGCTCCAGGCTTCTTCAGGCACTGGGGCACCGCCTGGCGGTGGCCACGGGCCCCTACGGGCCTCTACTTCCAAGCCCTCTACCCGTGGCCCCCAATACAACCAGGGCGGTTGCCCCCTCACAGTCTGGAGGAGGTACAAGCCCTCCTCCGGTCCTCCTGGGCGTCCTGGCTGGGCTCCACCCCCAGCCGCCCGTGACAATAGATATATTTTACGTCGGGATTTGTATTATTGTTTTTGTCACTGTGTTTTATTTAATATATTTTTACACTTATTTTACATATCTGCTTTTGTTTGCTAGTCTTTAAACTGTAGATTGGGGAGGAGGGAAAATATTATTTGTCAGAGGTACGGCTTGGTATAGGTACAGTAGGTTCTTCTCGGCAGTTTATCCAGGCCACAGGTCCTGGTAGTGTGTCTGCTGGCTGGGTAAGGGGTCGGCTGTTACAATGTTATAGGTAGAGCTTAGCATGTTCTTGGACAGTCATGATAAGTTTTTTAATGTTTTTACTACAGCCATAAAAATGCAACAAAACAGTAGTTTTTAATAGCTTGTCAGCCATCGATAGTCCATAAAATAAACTGTTGATTAACTTTTCTGATAAACAAGACTTCAAGGAGACCTGTCACATAAATAATTACTATTCTGAATGTTCAAAAGTGTGCCTTGTGTGTTCTAAAGAAGCTGCTGTACTGTTACAATGAAATATGTACATTAAATCAACAGATCAGCAAAACAACACAGTGAACCCAGCTTTTAACTACCTGAAGTGTAAGTGATCATTCATGACATGCCTGGTTAGAGAACCCCAGTACATGGCTAAAGACTTCCAATATGACTCTGAGTCCTTCCACATGCAAACGTTCGCTGATGACACTGCTATTGTGGGCTGCATCAGGAGTGGGCAAGAGGAGGAGTACAGGAAGCTAATCAAAGACTTTGTTAAATGGTGTGACTCAAACCACTTACATCTGAACATCAGCAAGACCAAGGAACTGGTGGTGGATTTTAGGAGGCCCAGGCCCCACATGGACCCCGTGATCATCAGAGGAGACTGTGTGCAGAGAGTGCAGACCTATAAATAACTGGGAGTGAAGCTGGATGACAAATTGGACTGGGCTGCCAATACTGATGCTCTGTGTAAGAAAGGTCAGAGCCGACTATACTTTCTTAGAAGGTTGGCGTCCTTCAACATCTGCAATAAGATGCTACAGATGTTCTACCAGACGATTGTGGCGAGCGCCCTCTTGTACGTGGTGGTGTGCTGGGGAGGCAGCATAAAGAAGAAGGATGTCTCACGCCTGGACAAATTTGTTAAGAAGGCAGGCTCTATTGCAGGAATAAAGTTGGACAGTTTAACATCTGTAGAAGAGCAACGGGCATTAAGCAAAATCCTGTCAATCATGAAGAATCCACTGCATCCACTGAACAGTGTTATTTCCAGGCAGAGGAATAGCTTCAGTGACAGACTTTTGTCACTGTCTTGCTCCACTGACAGACTGAGGAGATTGTTCCTCCCCCACACTATGCGATTCTTCAATTCCACCTGGGGGAGTAAATGCTAACATTATTCAAAGTTATTGTCTGTTTTTACATACATTTTTATTACTCTTTAATTTAATATTGTTTTTGTATCAGTATACTGCTGCTGGAGTATGTGAATTTCCCCTTGGGATTAATAAAGTATCTATCTATCTATCTATCTATCTATCTATCTATCTATCTATCTATCTATCTATCTATCTATCTATCTATCTATCTATCTATCTATCTATCTATCTAAAGATGCTAACAAGTAATAAAGACCTATAGCTACAAAACCTAACATTTTACTAAATGCACATCAACATTCTTCAAACTTAAAATAAAAATGCAAGTCAATTTCTTAACCTTAGCTATTAGACTTGTGGATTCCTATGCCATGCCCTACTGTTCTCTGTTAAGCAGAAACAAACTCCATAGGCACAAGCCATGATTAGGCAGGAATCACTTCCTTGGATATCAGGAAACTCCTAATATTCTACTCATTTGTATACAGTGTAACTTCAATGAAAAAAAAGGTCTAGAAGTGAAATTACACAGAAAACCTTGATTCAAATGGTAATATACTGTAGTTCCAGATGTATTTCAGCTTTTTGGTTGTTCCAAATTAAGTAATTTTGTTGTTTAATGACAAAATGCTAAATTAAAAAAAAAAGATATTAGTAGAAATTAAATCTTATGAAGCAAGCGATTTGGGGCATTTAGTATAATGTTAGGTCTTGTAGTATATGTTTCCACTTATTTGTTTGTATCATTTGCCATTTACTGGCACTTTCTAACAAGAAAAAAGCTAATTTGTGCACTAGACATATATATAGTTCATCATTGAATACAAGGGTTAAAAAGTGTTTATGTTTGGTTGAACAATTGTTTTAAGACTGCTCTTTATTTCTATCAATCTGCCCCAAAGTGATACCTCAACTTTTATATAAATATTTTACTCTAATTAGCTTTGTGGGAAGTATAACTTGTATTTAATTGGTTATATAGTTTCCCCCTGAAAATTCAAACAGATCCATGATTATTTATTTATGTATTTATTTCGTCATGAGATGTTGCTGACATTTTAGGGGATTTAATTGGTTAAAAGGGGTCATATTTTGTGGATACATTGTGACAAAAACAAAGAGTATTAGTAAGAGCACTCACATCTAAAAATTAGTAATTCAGTACTTTTGGGGAGAGAAAATCCTAAACAGAAGTGTTTTGACATGTTTCGACAATGTATAGCCAAAAACGTTCACTTACCAATGCTTGAAATTAATTGTTCCAGACTCTGCTTTTCTAATTGTAGTTTTCAGCTTCAGCTTTGCAAGACACACATGGAAACTGATTTTGTGCTGGCTGATGGTGTACTTCATTAGGTAAAGGTAGGGTAAAGGACATTATTTTTTGCAGAAACATTTGGCTGTATGCCCATCTTCAAAACTGACAAAGACAGTAATATGTCAACAATGAAGATAAAATTATTTAGCCAATGATTCCATAGCACTTTAAGTTTAGGGAATAATGAATAAATTTGGCTTTGTAAAAACGCATCCAATCACAGCTTCCCGTTGCTGGGCATGAACAAGGTTGCCCAATCACAGCTTGTGTAAAGTTCCATCATTCTGTGTTGAATTTTTTGGCACGCAGTTTTTTCACTTCCTGTACTACCACTTCCACCTTTTCCATCATGCCATTTGATTACCAATAAAGGTTAATTTGTTATTTTTGTGGTATTTCCTTAGGTGGGTATTTCACAAAGCGCATTTAGCGATTTAAGTTTCTATTAAACTAACACACTTTGCTTATCCAAGCCTAGAGAAGTAATGCAAATCATGCTTAGTAACCGAGGCCACTAAGCATCGTCTCAGTTCACGAAATTCTCGTTTGATGAGAAACACAATCTCGGGAAAAAGTTCCAACTATTTTTTCAGAGTATCTAATGTTTCTAAATTTGTGTTTACATTAATAATGCTTTATAATTTAATAATATACAACATTTAAATTTGGACATTCATCTTCATCTTAATTTTTCAGTAATGGTGATTTGTTAGCAAATAATAATGTTTCTACATTTTTAATTATGCTATTGTTTTAATGAATACATTTTCATCACAAAAGTTAAAGTTTTAAAAGCTATCCTGTCTATTGAAAGCAACAAGAATATAGCATATTTATTGCATTTTTGTAAGCAAGATCAAAGGAAAAAATGTACTTAAAAAAGGAGTTAAAAGGGACTTGTGTTTCATTATATAAAAATGCATAAAAAGTGCCAAGTCAATAAACATCTATGTAGAGTTTTTAAACCAACAACATATATGTTTAGAAGGAAAACCCATGCATTGACATTTTGGATATATATTGTCACACACGCGCGCATGGGAGGCAGCTAAAGGGCTCGAGTGAAGGCAGTTCTGAGCCATGCCGGGATGTGGCAGAGCGCACTAACTCTCTTTCTCACTTCCCTGTAGACCTAACCCGGGAGGTTCCACCTGTCTCTCTGGACGTCACTTCTGGGACCGAGCCAATGGAGACAGACCTTGCCAGCTCCGGCCCCCCTGATGTCACATCCGGGACTAAACCAATGAACAATGAACACGTGCCCGACCCTTATGACCTCACTTCCTGTCTCCCCCTTTAAAAGCCTTCCCTTTTCCCTTCTGTGTCAGTCTTGTTTTGGACTCTGTTGTAAGCACTTCAGTGCTGGTATTTGAAAGAAAACGAAGTTGCAGCCAGGATACCAAATTACATGGGTGGCTGCCCCAAACCTTTTTCTGTCTTTGACTCGTTTTGTGACAGTGGCGTAGCCGGCAGGATGGAGAAGTCCCAGAAGAGAAGGGGACAGGACCTGCAAAACACCCAGGTGGGAGCGTACCGGGGCCGAGTATTCAGGCGGGGAGGGTGCCCCGTGGTTCGGCGAGACCCGGTGCGGGCTCCGCTCCCAGCACGCAGAACTAGGCCGCCTAGAGAGGCCAGGGAGTGTGCGGGTGGGGCTCACCGAATTGGGCTGCCCTGGAGGGGGGAGACAAGAGGGACTCAGTATGCTCTCTTGGGGGAGAGTGCCTGCCCCCCAGTGAAACCACAGCCCCTTTTACCACCTTGGGGTGCCCCAGACTGGCAGGTGAGTGAAAATAACGAAGTGGAGGTTGGACCCTGAGAGGCCGACCAGTAAACAAGCCTGGTCCTTATGGGCAAAAGTATGGCAGTGGCTACGGCCCTTGGAAAACAAGCCCCACCAGGTCATTGAGCAGGTAGCGTGCTATCTGCTCCTGAAAGCACTTCCCCAGGGCTTCACCCAGCCGGTCTGGGGCGTGCAGTTTAAGAACATGTCTGAGCTCATAGAGCTTCTGGAAACACAGAGGGCGGCCTCACACTCTGGGAGAGCAGAACCGCCCTTCTGCCAAACTCAGCCGGGTATGTCCCAAGACCTAGCCCCTCCCTGTATAACCCGGAGCTTGCATCGGCGTCCGCGGCGCCGCGGGCACGCAAACCGCTTGGAGGCGAGGAGGAATGCAGGTGGAGGGGGAGGAGGGCTTGGTGTGCTCTGACAAACCCGCTGACGGTCCCGCATACAGGCGTGGTGATCGTTAACGGGTTTAAAACTTCCGCTCTGCTCGATTCCGCAGCAACATTTCCATTGTTGCCCGCCGCTTTGTGCTACCGCGACAATGGCTAAAATTCAAGACCAGTATAACCTGTGTCCACGGGAAACCGCTGGTACAGCACCGCCGCTGTGTCATTAGCTACGGAGGATCAGTCCAGAAAGTAACCGTGGCAATCCTTCCTGATCCTCCGCACCCGGTGATACTAGGGCGGGACTGGTCTGACATTAAAAGCGGTGAGACACATACCACTCCGGGTTAAGTTGGGCCTCGTTATGGACGGAGATGAACCGTCTCAAGCTGCCTCCACGCCGTGTAATCAGCCGGCAGAGAGGTGAAGCAGCCGTCCTGGCTGGCGTGGCAACTCCGGGCCGCCGCAGGCTGACACGTCATCCACCAACGCCGGCGGAGCGGAGGAAACCACGCCCATTGAGGTCGGCGCTGACCCTCTCTCCGTGTTGCGGTTTCAATTTAAAAGACGCCGGCTTCTTTCAAAGGGAGCAATGGAATGACGACTCCCTGAAGTTTGTAAAAAATGCAGTGGTCCTTGTCAATGGCCAGCGCACTAGTCAGTCGATGCCACAGGGCCCCTACTTTGTGTTAGATAATGACCTCCTTTACCGTGTAGCAATGCATGACGGGCAGGAGACGAGGCTGCTGCTAGTGCCGCGTACCTTCCGGCGGCAGGTCTGCGAGCTAGCACACGCCCACCTCCTAGGTGGCCACCTGGGCACCGAAAAAACTCTGGAGCGGATCAAGCTCCGGTTTTACTGGCCAGGAATTAATGAGGAGGTTCGCCGCTTTTGCGCTTCCTGCCCGGAGTGTCAACTGCGACAGATTCCTAGGAGGGACCGTGCTCCTCTTGTTCCTATTCCCTTGATTGACGTTCCCTTCCACAGAATCGGGGTCGACCTGGTGGGACCTCTAGAGCCCTCAGCCCGAGGACACAAGTACATTTTAGTCCTCGTGGATTATGCTACACGATACCCGAAGCTGTTCCGTTGCGCTCAGCTACCTCTAAAGCCATCGCACGGGAATTACTAGGGTATTCGCGTGGGGATCCCCAAAGAAGTCTTGACAGACCAGGGGACCCCCTTCACCTCGGAGACGTTCAAGGAGACTGCCAGATTACTGAAAATAAAGCATTTAAAACCTCGTGTATCATCCTCAAACCGACGGATTAGTAGAGAGGTTTAATCAAACTCTCAAGCAAATGCTACGTAAGGTGGTCAGCGAGGATGGAAGGAACTGGGATCAGCTCCTCCCCTCGTCCTTTTTGCCTATCGGAAGTCCCACAAGCCTCCACGGGTTCTCCCCCTTTGAACTACTGTATGGGCGACAACCTCGGGGCATATTGGATATTTTGAAAGAAGGCTGGGAAGAAGAGGCTCTTCCCACCACTAACATACTGGAGTATATCGCGCAGTTCTGCGATAGATTTGGAAAGATTCGCCTGTCCTTAAAAGTCACATGGAGGAGGCTCAAGCAGCACAGGTTCGCTACTACAACGCGGCACGTCTCTTGGGAGTTCCACCCGGAGATCGGGTCATGGTCCTAGTGCCTACCTCCCACTCTAAGTTGCTTGCCCACTGGCAGGGCCCCTACGAAGTTAAGGAGAGGAAGGGACTGGTCGACTATTTGGTGAGTCAACCCAATCGCCGGCCAAAGGAGCGGTATATCATGTGAACCTGCTGAAACCGTGGAAGGACAGGGACCCTGATCCCTCCTCCGGCCAGCCCCGCTCACTCTTCGCTCACACACACGACCTTAACTTTGGCGCAGACTTGAGACCCAGGCAACGGCAGGAGCTGGAAACAGTTATCCGGACCGTTCGAGAGGTAGTCAGTGAACACCCCGGAAGGACCTCTCTGATTGAGCACAACATTGTGACAGAGCCGGGGTTGTTGTCCGAGAACGCCTGCACGCCTTCCCGAGGCAAAAAGGCTGAAGTGGAGCTGAGATCAAGCGCATGCTGGAACTAGGTGTAATTGAGGAGAGTTATAGTCCCTGGTCCAGCCCCATTGTGCTCGTCGGTAAGCCTGACGGGAGTTGGAGGTTCTGCAATGACTTCCGTCGGCTTAACCAAGTCTCCCAATTTGATGCCTATCCAATGCCACGCGTGGACGACCTCCTCGAGAGGCTTGGACAGGCTCAATACCTGACCACACTTGACATGACAAAGGGTACTGGCAGGTTCCTTTAACGGACTCCAAGGAAAAACGCGTTTAGTACCCCTAGCGGACACTGGCAGTATCGTGTCCTTCCATTTGGGTTACGGGGCTCCAGCAACCTTTCAGCGTCTGGTGGACAAAGTGCTTCGCCTCATAACTCATACAGTGCTGCCTACCTAGATGACGTGGTCATCTATTCCAGCACATGGAAGGAACACCTACAGCATGTCCAAGCGGTATTACGGACACTTGGTGAGGCCGGGCTCCGGATTAATCCCAAGAAATGTTTCTTTGGATTAAGCGAGGCCAAATATTTAGGCTACCTGGTGGGTCGGGTACCGTAAGGCCACAGTGCTCCAAAATTGATGCCATTCTGAAATGGCCCGTCCATGAACCAAGCGGCAGGTCCAAGCCTTTCGGGTTAGCGGGTACTACCGCCGGTTTGTACCCGGTTTTGAGAAAGCGCGCCTTGACTGATTTAACAAAGAAGAGGGCCCGAACATTGTGGTATGGACTGCAAAACAGACGCTGCATTTGGTGACTTGAAGAAGGCCCTTACGTCCGCACCTATTTTGATGGCACCTAACTTTTCTTTGCCTTTCATCCTCCAGGCGGACGCCGGACACAGGCCTGGGAGCCGTGCTGAGCCAAAGTGTCGATGGTGTGAACACCCGTCATGTTCCTGAGCGGAAACTGTTGGACCGGGAGACCAGGTATGCGGCGGTGGAGAGGGAGGCTCTGGCGATTAAATGGGCGATCACTCAGCTGAGGTACTACCTGTTGGGCCGTGAGTTCACCCTTGTCACGGACCATGCACCTCTACAGTGGATGGCCCTGCACAAGGAGTCGAATCCGCGGGTCACCCGGTGGTTTCTTGACCTGCAGCCGTACAAGTTTTCGCTCGTTCATCGTCGGGGTGCTCTCCATGCCAACGCCGATGCTCTCTCTCGGGTTTACGACCTCTCGGTTAAGGTCGCCCGACCCGACGGGTCTGGGCTGAGGGGGCCTTGTCACACGCGCGCATGGGAGGCAGCTAAAGGGCTCGAGTGAAGGCAGTTCTGAGCCATGCCGGGATGTGGCAGAGCGCACTAACTCTCTTTCTCACTTCCCTGTAGACCTAACCCGGGAGGTTCCACCTGTCTCTCTGGACGTCACTTCTGGGACCGAGCCAATGGAGACAGACCTTGCCAGCTCCGGCCCCTGATGTCACATCCGGGACTAAACCAATGAACAATGAACACGTGCCCGACCCTTATGACCTCACTTCCTGTCTCCCCCTTTAAAAGCCTTCCCTTTTCCCTTCTGTGTCAGTCTTGTTTTGGACTCTGTTGTAAGCACTTCAGTGCTGGTATTGGAAAGAAAACGAAGTTGCAGCCAGGATACCAAATTACATGGGTGGCTGCCCCAAACCTTTTTCTGTCTTTGACTCGTTTTGTGACAATATCCTTAAAGTAACTAGCTCTATAATCTATATATATATAAAATTCTTTTCGCGTTTAAAACGGAAATTTTGTATGACCATACGAAACGGAAATTCCGTATGACCACAGAAAATATTATAATACAGGAACTAATCACTTCATTTGTGGATGCCATTTTTATAACGTCTTTACGAATTGTTATTACTTGTTTTAGAGTTATTTTACTGATATTGAAAAGAAGTAAACACAAACACGCTGATCCATCTCATAGAAGTGCGCCCTGCGTCGCCCTCTCCCGGTCCTCCTCTCTGGACTCCAGCGTTGAGCCGTCTGCCGCCAGGCGAGTTCTGACAGAGTTTTATTTATTAGTCCAAGTGACTGTCACGGAAACTGCCACATTGTAACTTTTTTTAATTGGCAGTACTTAATAGTAGAAGAGATGAAGAAAACAGCTTTGCATCTTTCTACTTTTTAACTGCGCTAAGCTACAAACAATGTTAAAATGAGACAGCCTTCAATGGCAAGGGGTCGTGACAACAAAGTGGAAGCTGGGAGGCGTGGAATGTCAGGCTGCTCTGCCAGGTCAACAGCTTTGCAGTTTCGGGCAGCGTCCTCACTTTTCGCACCGTTTGTGACACTTCAAGTGCCATGTTGGCTCCTTGGACAGTGGAAATCTTTGCGAATGAGTGTAATCGGTGCCTTCGAAGCATGACTCTCTTGGTAAATTGCAGTGCACAGCTACTTACTGTTCCTCAAGGTGAGTTCGGGTCACTAAAACCCCGGAACATTCAAGATTGCTTTTGTGATGAATTCTTTTAAGAAGATGGAGGGTTTACATCTAAGAAGATGTACCGACTTCTTCATGTAAAGTATTGGACTTGGAAATTGTTTGGGCCTTCTGCCCGTTAAACACGGAAGAGCAGCGTCCACATTTCTCAGAATAATTTTTCTTTTAAATCACAGACACGTAGTGCAAGGTTGTCAAGCTGGTAGTTTACCCGAAACCACTGCAGTAGTACTCCATGTATCTTTACTTTTTAAATGTTAATGTTTTACTGTTTAATAATTTTTACATTTCTTATATATCATTCAAATTCTGTTATGGAAATGTTTTACTGTTTAATAATTTATATGCTTCTTATATGTTCTTCAAATTCTTTTACCAAAACGTTTTACTACTTAATAATTTATTTTATAAATGCTACATTTTATTTTTTTCCCTTGCATTCAGTGAGTGAAGGCACTGGGTAATCAGCTAGTATATAAAAATAAAGAGTAACATATTAAATAGAGTCAGTTGTACATATCAGTACTTCAATGCACCTCTTCATTATTTTTATACTGGTCTATACTGTTTTTTTCCTACTGAGTAAGGTGTTAAAAATACAAAAGATTGTATATTTAATTTACATTTAAATTGTGAAATATGGTCTGTTACCTATACTGATTATTTCCATACAGATAATTGTGGTATATTCAATGCATAAAAAGTCAGGTTATTGTAACATTTGTGTTGGTTCATCCATTGCATTAACATTCCCTGAAAGTCTGATGCATGAGGGAACTCTGTATGTCTGTGACAATTACCACTACAAAATTGCAAAAAATAAGTATATATACAGTAAGTTGAATTTTTGAAGTCGACTTGCCTTAGTAAAAGTCTGAGCACTGTGCAAACTGTACCTTTTTTAATGGTAGTCCTAATTGAATCAATGCTAACTACATATATCCAAAGTCATATCTGTGACACCAGATAATGTTATTATTATTTTGATCAGTATTTTTGTTTTATCGTCTTATTACCACTCCTGTGATTCTTTTTGTGAGAATTAGAAGTTAAAAAGTAAAGTCAATGGATCTGTTATTTTTAAGGTAGAAGTAGCAGTTTACAGGACAGTATGCACTTGTTTTTTTTTTTTTAATAATTTTATTATGCTGACCAATGTTGTGGATTTTTTAGGATGCAGATAAAAATGGAACACAGACAAATGCCTGGCTGGAGAAGAAAGATACAAGACAGCAACCCTTATTAAAGGCACAGGAGACAATCTTGTATTGCAAATTTAGTGAATCAGTCAGTGTACCTTAATTATCAAAATGGCTTAAACAAAAATAAATTATATTAATTAAACTTAGAATATGCTCATCCTTCCATCTTCATGTTTTTTATGTGTGTTAGAACAAAGTGAGGTATCCATCCCATCTCAGAAAAAAAAGATGCCTGTGTCAAAGGACCTTTTAGCAATAGAACTAAGCTGTCTGACATTGATCAACAAGCTTCCACAGCACAAGACTATGCAGGGGACATTGCTCAGTCGTTTCTTAGTTTAGACTCAGATTTTAAGCTGTTCTATACAATGGGTACCATTTATGATAACAAATTTTCTGATTTTGTTGAGGATTGGGAGTTTGATGATGGTCTGTATTGTGATAGCATTCTAGAGGAGGGTTTAGCAGGTGAGAGTATCTCTGAAAAGGTGAATAATTGTTGAGACAGTCCAATCTATCCATTGCGCCAATTTCAGTTGGAGAGGTCCTTCTCCTTATCATAACATATGCCAGTCGACAAAATTTCAGGAAGAGCCCTTAATGATTTGCTAAATCTTGTTACGCTGTATTGTCCAGCAGAATCACAAACAGAATGCCTAAAAATTGTACATAATGTAAGCATATTTTTCACAGCTTAACAGAAGCCCCAATAACTATGCACAAATATTGCAGCCATTGTTTGATAACTGTAGAAGAAGATGATAGCAAGTTTCAGTCTTGTGAATATATACACTAACAGAGGAGGGATCAGCTTCATATTTTATTGAACTTTCTGTTGAGACACAATTAAAGTCATTGTTTGCTCAAAAAGGCTTTCAAAAAAAAACTGCACTTTAGATTTCAAAGACTGAAAAAGAGCAGAGATAATATTTAGGACATACAGTGGTGTGAAAAACTATTTTCCCCCTTCCTGATTTCTTATTCTTTTGCATGTTTGTCACACAAAATGTTTCTGATCATTAAACACATTTAACCATTAGTCAAATATAACACAAGTAAACACAAAATGCAGTTTTTAAATGATGGTTTTATTATTTAGGGAGAAAAAAATCCAAACCTACATGGCCCTGTGTGAAAAAGTAATTGCCCACTTGTTAAAAAATAACCTAACTGTGGTGTATCACACCTGAGTTCAACCCCCAGGCCTGATTACTGCCACACCTGTTTCAATCAAGAAATCACTTAAATAGGAGCTGCCTGACACAGAGAAGAGGACCAAAAGCACCGCAAAAGCTAGACATCATGCCAAATCCAAAGAAATTCAGGAACAAATGAGAACAGAAGTAATTGAGATCTATCAGTCTGGTAAAGGTTATAAAGCCATTTCTAAAGCTTTGGGACTCCAGTGAACCACAGTGAGAGCCATTATCCACAAATGGCAAAACATGGAACAGTGGTGAACCTTCCCAGGAGTGGCGGCCGACCAAAATTACCCCAAGAGCAGAGACGACTCATCCGAGAGGTCACAAAAGACCCCAGGACAACGTCTAAAGAACTGCAGGCCTCACTTGCCTCAATTAAGGTCAGTGTTCATGACACCACTATAAGAAAGAGACTGGGCAAAAACGGCCTGCATGGCAGATTTCCAAGACGCAAACCACTGTTAAGCAAAAAGAACATTAGGGCTCGTCTCAATTTTGCTAAGAAACATCTCAATGATTGCCAAGACTTTTGGGAAAATACCTTGTGGACTGATGAGACAAAAGTTGAACTTTTTGGAAGGCAAATGTCCCGTTACATCTGGCGTAAAAGGAACACAGCATTTCAGAAAAAGAACATCATACCAACAGTAAAATATGGTGGTGGTAGTGTGATGGTCGGGTTGTTTTGCTGCTTCAGGACCTGGAAGGCTTGCTGTGATAGATGGAACCATGAATTCTACTGTCTACCAAAAAATCCTGAAGGAGAATGTCCGGCCATCTGTTTGTCAACTCAAGCTGAAGCGATCTTGGGTGTTGCAACAGGACAATGACCCAAAACACACCAGCAAATCCACCTCTAAATGGCTGAAGAAAAACAAAATGAAGACTTTGGAGTGGCCTAGTCAAAGTCCTGACCTGACCAGTCTTTAAGTCTTCAAAGTTCTCTGTTTGGCTATTTTATGGCATAATAAATTAACTAAGTTTCACTGAACGTACCAAGAGGGAAAATATGATCTTTGCAGGGTTATGATTTGAAGACTCAAAACCTTCCATGTTAACCTTTCTCAAACCTCTGTGTGACACTTTGTATGAACTGGAAAAAGAAGGTGTCTCAGTTCAGTTTAGAGATGCAGCTGATCCTTTCATATGTAAAGCTCTGACCATTGATTAAGGCATTAGTACTAAATTCAGTTCAGTTCAGTGGTCACTTTGGTTGTTTAAAATGTGAACAACCAGGGGAAACAGTAAACACAGGAGAACGGGGACATGTTCATACTTTCCCCTTTCAAAGTACACAAGAAGTGCATCAGTGATGCAGAGAAGGCCTACAACACAAGACAGACCATTTGTGATATAAAATGACCTACTTGGCTTAGCAGATTAGAGTGCAATGACTTAGTTGATGGAACTGGTATTGATTATATTGATTCAGTATTACTTGGGGTCATGCAAACTCTTATGTTTCTTTGGTTTTCCATTGAATTCGTTTGTGAGCCTTTTACTATGAATAAATCAGTGAATGAAAAAGAGATGCCTGAGTGAAATCCATCATCATTCTTCACTTGTCACTTCACAGTTTCTAGTTACAGAATGTACTTTAAAGCATATAAGTACTGGTCAATCTTGTTTGTTGGTCCAGTTGTGTTTTGTGGCATACTGGGTGCTCCATACTACGGTCATTTCCTTCTTTTAGGTGAGACCATATTCATTCTGTTGATGGCATCATTATCCCTTGAGCAGAAAAATCATGCTGAAAAGCTACTGTGGAGTTTTTGTGCTGAGATGGGTAGGCTTTTTGGGAAAAGGTATCAAACTGCCAATATACATTTGCTTGTACATTTGGCTGATAGTGTCAGGGCTCTTGTACCATTGTGGACTCCTTCATGCTTCCACTTTGAAGGCAAAAAACGGTCATGTTCTTAGACTCATCCACGGAACAAAGAACATACCTGGACAAATAGCTAAAGCTGTTAAGCTTATACAGTGTCTCCCAAATATTTTCTACACCATAAACCTCAGCAAGGCAGCAGCTGAACTTTCGTAGAAAATGATCAGTGAATGTAATACGAGTCACGCATGTAGCACTGCCTTCAAAATTAATGTTTCTGGGTGCTATTAAACAACTTTACTTACAGTCAAATGATCTATCTATCTACAAAGAATTTATTGGACATAAACTACAGAAAAGCAGTATAGAGGTGTTTTTCAGAGCTCAAATATGCAAGACTATTTATACATCAAAGCAGTATGCTAAAGCAAAAAAAAAAGGAATTTCAAAATGAGCTCAAACTAGCATTCATAAATAAATTCACGGATACAGGGATGTCTCCTTCAACGGACATGGTAGCAGGTGGTAGTTGTTTTCACATTTCAATGTTACTGAAAATGCCTGTAAGAAATGTAGTTGTCTCTCTTGAAACCATTTTGACCAAAGCAGTATTTGTAGAGCTGTCTGAAATGCCTGGTATTGTATTTGTTGCTCATTTCCCCAACATGCTGGAGAGGGATTGAACTAGGCACAGAAATGTGCAAAGATGTTATTGAGTGGAAGGTAGGAAGAAGAGTTACATTGGAAAGGGAAAAAGGGAGAGTAGAAAATTTCCTCACTCTTTTGTCCGCAATTTCCTCACTCTTGATTTTATTGTGAAAGGCATACAAAGTAGAAAAAAGAAACAAGAACAGCTTTACAATGCAGGCTACTTAGAAAACTGTGTGTAGGGCATGTGTGTAGATGTACTTACATATATGTTTGCTTATGTATTGTGGTTTAAGGCTGGCTTGTCATCCCGGCCAATACTCCCAGGCCACCAGGTGGAGCTCTCCCTGCAGCATGGAGGTGCCCCGGATACCAGCAGGGAATCATGGACAATAGAGTTTTTCACAAAAGCCCTGCTGGATACCAAAGGGGCCAACAGAGGACGCTGCAGGGAGACCCAGAGAGTCATATGTGCCCTATAACCCGGATGTACATTGTAGACAAAGAGACAGGGGAAATAACGTATTTCTGGGATGAAGAAGAAGACTTTTTATCTGACCCGGAAGTGATAGGAGGTCACATGGACTGAAGGCTATATAAAGGACCATGGGAAATTCCCAGACAGCGAGCTGAGCTTGGTGGAAGTGTGGCAATGCATCTGGGAGTGTAGGATTGTATTGTGATTTATTATTGATTATTTATATGAGTATTGTGGAGAGGAGGGTGCTTTGCGCACTTTATAATTGTATTAAAACAAATTATTGGACTTTTACCTAGTGTCTGGCATATAGTCTGAGAGTTCAAGAGGACAATAGCGCCCTCTATCTGTCACAGTATTCTAAACTGTTAACTGTTTTTTGTAAAAGTAATTTGTTTTTCTTTTTAGTTGTCTTATTATGTACTTTCGCTATGTTGGAAGTAGGGTTAAGGGAAACAGCAGAGCTGGACTGAAAAAATGTGATGACTTATCTGCTCATTATTCATCTGTACCTGATAAAGAGAAATGTGAATAAAGGCATAACAGAGCTATATCCAAAAAAGGAAAAAAAATACCTGCAATTAAACTATGATTAAATGTTTTATTGTTCTCTTTAAACTAAAAAAAAACTGTAAAAAAAAACTTTAAATTTCTACAAGGATTGTTGAAAGGAACTGATAAATTATTTTAATAATTGTTAACTCAAAACAATTAATAATTTTCAGTGTGATATTTTATGGTGGGGTTAAAAAAGGGAGAAATTGTGTGCAGCTGTTTGCACAGAAAGAGTCTTGTTTGCCAAAATGCCATAGTGCAGATAAAAAAAATGTAGGAATACACCTAATTCATTACATTGGTGAAATTTTGTGAATAATCTTTAACAGCTAAAACTTCTTATCATTTACTGTTATTGTGTCAAATAAGTCAAAATACACCCTAGTGTTTATGAGTATATTATAAGAACAGCTAGAGCTTTAGTGGAGATCTCAGACATGTATACTTGAAGCTGAAACTGAGCATATTATCAGATTGTAAAAAGATCTCTTTTATAAATCACATGGAGTCTTATTTGACAATAAAAAAGAATGTTGCTCACATTAAATAAATGAGAGACAGGAGCCAATACCGTTTGCCTATTTTTTGTATAATTATAGTCTTATTTCTTCTAAGAGATGTAGAACAGAAATAAAAGAGATCGCGGGACCAGTTTTTTGGTTCTCTGGGTCCTGTAATATTCCCCCCTCCACTGCCTGCTATTTCGTCTTCTCTGAGGTTAACCTTACTTTTCTCCATCTGTTCTCCTAACAGTGCAGCCCTCTTATTCCTTACTTAAAACCTCTCCACTCACACTATTTGTAATCCTTCACATTAATGAACCCTTGTGCTGTTGCCCACTTTATTACTCTACTTACCTGACCGCTAAAAAATCTAGTAACTTTTTTACACAATTTTCCTTTCTTAATATGAAAAAACCCGCTTACTAAATAACACATTGTAATTTCTTATTGTCTCTTCTCAACAGCTGCTGGTTGCCTGATCAACGCCTTAATGCTAGCCCCCTGCCTATGTACTGTGGAGCCCTTCTCTTTACCACTGTGAAGTTGGCTACCTACCTGTATTTAAATAAATGGAATGCTTTCTAACACATTAGCCCTTACTTTTCTACTAGCATTAACATTTGACTGGACAAGTGCTATATGGTGCTCAATCTAATGATTCTTTATGCCCTGACTTTTTTTCACTAAGGAATCACTGTTACAGTTACTCTCACATGAGGCAGAGAGAACAGGCAGAAAGCATGCCTATTCAACTAAAATGTTTTCAACAAACTAAATTTTACAAGTCTATTTTGTTACAGTATGGTGTGTAACTGTTTATCTGTATTCTTTGCATAATGGAATTATGAGTAGTTACCTGATCAGTGTTAAAGCTGAACATTCACCAATGAGTTAAGGAAGTATGCCTACTTTATGAACTTCCAAAAAGTATGTGTCTATCAAGTATGTATCTTCAAAACAAATTCACCACATGATATTCTTTCCGATTGACACAGATGTGGAACAGCCTTACAAAAACACTGTGGTAAGATAATGCTTTTTTTCCTCAAGAAGGCTGTATAATTAAAGAAATTTGCGCAGCCCTACATCAAACATCTACTTAATCCTTCTTTTTCAGTTAATATTGCTAAATCAGAATTATGTCACTATTACAAATGTTAGGCTAAATTTGTTGTCTCCAAGCAATGATTTATTGTTTTTTCATTCTCTCCAAATTAATCCAAAATTCCAAGATTTTCCTTGGAATAGGTGTATTATCTGTATTTCATGGATTAAACATTCATTGAGCAAATTCAGATTGCTTACAGCACTTAATCCTACAGTCTGTTTTGCTACCCCATTTATTTTAACTTAAACAAAGAATTAAAATGATAGTTTGTTCCTTTTCCATTATGAGAGACAGGAATGGTTTAAAACATTTATCAACTGATTTCTTATTCATTGCTAATATATTAAATTATAGATGGGACAGATCAGATGATCTACCCAACAATTTTAGTCCCCCTGTTATTTTTAGGTCAAAATATAGAATTAAAGTGAAGGTTGTTGTCTTTATATTATGAAAGCTGAGAATGGTTTAAAACATGTATAAAGTGATTTATTTTCTATTACTAAGAGGTTAAATTATATGGGGGACCAAACCTGAAGACTTACCCATCAATTTTCGTCATCCTGTATTTTCAAGTTAAACACAGAATTAAAGTGAATGGTTTTTCACATTATAATATGAGGCACAATAATGGCTTAAAACATGTTCCAACTGATTTCCCAATTTTTACGAATGCATTAAACTATAGAGGGGACTTAATCAGATGATCTGCCGACGAGTTTTGATCCACCCATTTATTTGAGGTCAAACAATTAAAGTGAAGGTTTATTCTATTTACAGCATATTATGAAAGAAAAGAACAAGTATAAAACAAGTCTCAACTGATTTCTTATACTTGAAATTAGAGGGGATTGAAGTTGATTACCTTCCCAACGGTTTTGTTGACCTTTATTATCATGTCAAACAGATAATTAAGGTGAATATTTTTTATGAGACACAAGATATTGTTCCCTTTATTTTTAAAATGTAAATCATCTGTCTGAGCACCTTCACCACACATGATCCAGGTAAATGCCACTGCAATTAAAACAAGATACTATAAACAAATTGATTGTTAAATTTAGAAGTAAGAAAAGAAGAAACAAGTGACCTTTTTGCAGTAATGTCTTGTGGTACAGTTCTTGTTTATCACCTCTTTGATGCTTTTGAGGAACAGAACATTTGCAACAAAAGGCTTTGGGAATTTTATCAGTGTCGGCACCGCCATACTGACATGAAGCATATTGTCTTTAATAATAATAAGAGATTTTAGGTCTGGCAACTATTCAGGGAGTGAATGTATGTAGAGGTGATGCACTCCTACAAGTACTTGGGGGTCCACATCAGTGACTGATCTTGGAACACAAAGGAACTATGTAAGAAAGGGCAGAAAATGCTCTTTTTTCTTAGGAGACTGTGTTCCTTTAATGTGTATAGTGGCATCCTCTACAGCTCTGTGGTGACAGGTACAATTTTCTGTACTGTGATATGCTGGGCTGATAATGTCAAGCGAGGCCCACAGAATCAACAAGCTAATAAAATAGGCAGGTTTAATTATGGGTCTCATTCTGGACCACCTGGAGGTATTAGCAAAGGAGAGAATGAAAGCATAACTGAATGTGATATCTTCTCTCTGACACACAAACACTGAGTACTTTCAGCCAACAAAATATTTAACAGAAGTGTTTCAAGGAACCCTACTGGGGCTCCTGTAATACCAACAACAATATGTCTGCATAATGCCCCACTGTGACGGTGATTGTCAAGTCAGATGTTTTCTTTCTTTAAAATATTATTCCTTTTTAATCATTGTGATGTGTGTTCAAACAATATTGAATGTGTTTATTTATTTATTTATTGAGCTTCTGTAAAAAGCTACATTTCTGCCTGGGGAATCTATCCATCTATTTATATTCATGGAGTTTTCATCCTGAAAATAGCTAAATGGCAGCACGTTATTAGGCAGATGCAAAAGTAATCAAAATATGTTCCATTTTGCTAACTACTAATTCTAAAACATTAAAAAGTATTTTTGGGAACAATCCTCAGCGTGATACGGTTACTGAAAAAAAATTCAGATTATTAATTTGGTCATAAGCTGAACGGAAAGATTAGTATACTGTAGCTAATGATGGAGTTTAAAAGGAGTGATAAGCGTTGTGTTGCCGAGGCAACGGCCCCTAGCAATCCAAATAGAGCGTGTAAACAAAGTCTCAAGCTGTAGTCTTCAGTGACCGTCAGGCGCTCAATAGACAAAACAGGTTTTGGCTCGAATTTTACCTAAGTACAATTTAGCATATATATTTATATATAAAATATAAAGGTATGCATAGCAGAGCTCCCAGAGTAACAGTTTGTCATACAGGAAGCACAGACCCTACTGTCGGACCGGGGTCCTATGATGTTACTCATGTGGAAAGTGAGAATTTGGGTAAGAAGAGATCTATTCATATTAATCCTATTTTCACCTCATAATTATTCTTTCTCTTTGCTAATCTTCATAATTATTAATCGCGTACTAATTTTCTATTAATGTTAGCTATATGTCAAAAACAATCCAACGGAGTTGCATTTCCCTTATTGTTTAAAATATTGCGATAGCTACAAAAAATTAACTGAAGCACAAAATGTTAAGGAAATGTGACTTAAGTTAGTCAGTTAAATTCCATGATTGTTTAAACTTCTAATTTTTTTTTTTTTATCGGGAAGACCACGGAAGTCAGTGCGCTTCGTACCGAATAGTGCCGATTAGGCTGCAGCCTGTTTTAAGAAGTGAAATTAAGTCATAAGCACGACAGCTGCAGAATTCTTAATTGCTGTGACCAAAACGCAAACATGTTCCAAATGAAATGCTTTTACCAGTTTCAGTTATGTTTTTTATTTAAATACGTTCATTTAAAATTTCAATTTTACATTTAAATTTAAATTAGATCATTTAAACATTAAAGAATATTTTACCTCATTTAGTTTGGGACTTCTTTCTTATCTATATTATAGGCCACCTGCATTTTTAATTGAATAATCCTCAGATTAGTTAATTGAGATCATGGTAGCAATGTAAGATGGATAAATGGATAAATATCTTTTGTACAAAATGCACACATCTACTGAAATATATCTGCTTATACAAAGTGATCAGACTAAAATATATCAACGTAAGTATGTTATTTAATTAATCAAAATACTTAATTACTTTAACCCTTTTTTGTGGTAAGAATGGACTTGATGTGATTACCTTTGTTACCAGAGATTCACCTTGTGTTAGCTGATCTGTTACATCACCGCTTATCAGTCACACTGGAATAACATGCAAAAATGGCCAGTGTAAAGTATAAGCAAGGGCCTTAAAATTAGGTCACTGCAATCAAAGCAAGAGGAAATTAAATTAATAAGAGCATTCACCCATATCTGGCAACCTAAGCAATAAGTAATTATTTTTCAGTTCTACAAATTATTGCACAGATATTTTTTCTGAGAAAATTTGAATAACCTATTACATCCATCCATCCATTTTCCAACCCACTGAATCCGAACACAGGGTCACGGGGGTCTGCTGGAGCCAATCCCAGCCAACACAGGGCACAAGGCAGGAATCCAATCCCGGGCAGGGTGCCAACCCACCACAGTAACCTATTACATACTGTAGGTAAATTTAAGCACATACATAATATTTAAACTGCACTGACAGCATGTTCACCACTTAAGTATTATAGAGAATTATACTAATGTTTGCTTGTTCTTGTGATGACAGTGTAATCAAAAATCAACTTGGACTCTAGAATATGTAAAAAATAACTTTACTGTTATAACCTTGGAAAATACTATTACTGCACACCTGTTGAAAAATATCACAATGCATGAGATTCATGAACCATTTAAGCTACACAAAAGGTCAGTAGGAATAATTAAGCCTCGTGGAGTTGTGGGAATGATAACACTTTTAACTTTTTATTAATAACGTTTGGGAAAACATCAACCTTAATAGCACTGCCTATAGTTATGTTACTGTTCCTGCTACTCTGCAGCAGGCATGCTCAGACTTCTGTGAAGCTTTTAAGACATAAAGAAACCTTACCTTCTAGGCCATAAGAGCAAAACTGATGCAAAAGGAGTAACCTAAAAGCAATATAACCACAAAGTCCAACCAAAGAAATTGCCCCCTGAAAAGGAAAAAAAATAATCCACTTAGTTTCTGCAGTTTTTACAGAGAGACTGATGACTGCAAAACACTATACTAAAGTAGCAATAGTGAATTTATATTGGTAGAGGAGTATCACAGCGGGGGCAGCATGGTGGCGCAGTGGTAGCGCTGCTGCCTCACAGTAAAGAGACCTGGGTTTGCTTCCCTGGTCCTTCCTACTTGGAATTTTCATGTTCTTCCCGTGTCTGCGTGGGTTTCCTTCAGATACTCCGGTTTACTCTCACAGTCCAAAGACATGCAGGTGAGGTGCATTGGCGATCCTAAATTGTCCCTAGTGTGTGCTTGGTGTGTGCATGTGTGCCCTGCAGTGGGCTGGCGCCCTGCCTGGGGATTTGTTCCTGCCTTGAGCCCTTTGTTTGCTTGAATTGGCTGCAGCAGACCCCTGTGAACCTGTGTTAGGATATAGCGGGTTGGATAATGACTGACTGAGTATCACAACCAGTTAGTACTATTGACAATTAGCACACCTTGAGAGAGAAAATATTTTAAGTGCTAAGAGAATTTTCTTTTTTGCACAAAACTGATAAAACATCTGATTAATCTTTAAAATCGAATATTTAAAATTTTGTTTGTCCTTTCATCATTTCTCTTCTAACCTATTAAGCTTACAGGGATGTTGCACCTAGCCTAGTAGCATTTTTGGGGCATTTGCAGATTACAGTGAACAATTACACACAGACTTAAACAGGGTTGATTTAGAGTTATCATCCACAACTCTGGAATATGCAAGGATATCCAGAGAACCCAGAAACAAATTATGTGGAGATCTAGAGAGAAATTTTAAGCTACACACAAATAATACTTTGGCCAGAAATCAAACATGGACCCTGGAGCTGAGCAGCAGCAGTGCAAATGGCATCCATTGTGTTCATTCAATGAATACTAAAGCATTGTTTAGAACCTAAACAATAGAAGCTTTGTTTTGGCGTTACAGTCAAAGATATAACAAAGTTAACATATAATACTACATGTAACATTATGAATTATATAGAAATGTACTCATATCCTATAATAAGCCTATAAAACAAAAAACAAAAAAAAAAATTAGGTTGGATGGAGGTGGTTGGAAATCTAAGGATAGAGAGTTGAATTAAAGATTGCTATTGACCAAAGGGACTACAGAAGAAAACTTTGATTTTTTTCCATGCCATGTGGTTCTTGCTTTGGGTTGCTGTTAACATTTCTGCCAGTTAAGCGTGGTCTTTGCTTATATTTGCTGTTTGTTCCTTACCCAGGCTATAATATGTCCTGAATAGAACTCAGGTTCAGGACTACAAACTTTCTTGATGACTGAACAACACCTTGCAGTTTATGTTTTTAATAAGCAGATGCAAGGTCATTCCAGGCCATTGTAAAAGTGAGAATGCTTTCAATGAGTGCTCTATATAACTGAATCCACACTGATAGAGACAAGCTAAATGTTTCAGTTTGGTGGAAACAAAAATTGTTCTTCAGTTTTGTTAAAAAAAAAGAAGCAGTATTTTCACCACAGTTCATATTATGCATAATGGCAGCGTCAAGAAATACAAATGATTCCACCCACCATTTTGGTGATGTCACTATAACTCGGCATGTAGGACAAGATTGGTGTCACCTACAATTCTGAACCATTTTCACTTTTTTTAGGGAGTTTTCAGGCTTGGACTGTTTTTGGTACATCAGCTGGACCACAGTCTTCCAACATGGCTTTTCCTTTAGGCTGATCAGAGTATTATCTTCAGCAATAGTCAGCAGTTTTGCAGATATAATGGTCACTAGTGGGGCGTTCATTGGTTTAAACGGTGAAAGGAACATAAAATAGAACACAACCCTGAAGGGACTTTGTGCTTAGATTAATTGAGTCTGAATGATATCCACCCAATTAGACTATCTGATATCTTTTTCTTAGTAAGTCAGAAATCCAGAGACACGTGGTACAGTCCAAGTTCACACTAACATATTTGCTATGAGGAACATCTGGGATGAATGTGTTAAATGCTAAAATTAAATCCATAAATAAGATCCTGTTATATAATATGTACTTGCAAAATGTTGTTAATAGTCATATTTACCTAATCTTCAGCTGATCTGCTGGCACCATTGTGGGAGCAGTGCAAAAGCATTTGATATACTAAAGAATTAGCATTTTATGTGTTTTTGTTAGTATACAGTAAATGTTAGGGCCATTAGGCTGTAATGAGGATAGGAAATGTTTTGCTTTGTGGGCATCAAAGTAATTATGGATACTTTGAAATAGTCAGGAGCTCTGCTTTGAGACTAAGACTGTATACAATTTCTGCAAGCACATTTGCTAGCTCGACAGCACACTACATAAAAATGGAGGGAGAGATATTGTCTAGATCAGCTTGTTATTTTTTGTGAGTTTGAGAGTAGTCCAAAATTTTGATAATGCAGGTCGGGTCCAGGTGAAAGTCTTTTAACAATACAGTAATAATGAGTTGCTATTTTCTGTAGTGCATTCATTTTTCACTCTGGCAGCACAGCAGGCAAGTTTAGTCAGTACTGGAAGGAGGCATGTGCAGCTTCTGTGGCTTCATAGTGGAGAGCAAAAGAAACACCTTTCAGCCAGTTTTACATTAGGAAAGCCAATCATCTGCGCCTGGCACCTTCAGTGTCTCTGTCGATCCAAAAGCTATGTGAGAATCCTCTTTAAACCCCTGTGTGCGTCCAAGTGTCCGTGTGTGTGTCTTCTGGTGAAGTGCGCATGCGCGGGCCACGCCAAGACATTGTACCGTGCCCCGCCCATGCGCTCGGCACATGGACGCACACACACTGGAAGCTGGGCGCGCAGTGAATGGCCTAGCCACCGCTGCCGCGCACGATGAGCAAATAAAGCACACACACTGGAAGCTGGGCACACAGTGAACGGCTGCGCATGATAAGATATAAAGGACACCGTTGCTGGGGAGAGTGCTGATTGGGTAGTCGCGGCAACGCACATAAAATCCGTTGTTGGGGAGACGCCACACAAAATAATCAGTTGCTCATCCCCACAGATTAAAATACTTGCTGGGGAACTGCACAGTACTTGCTGGGGAGACGCCACAGGCACGATTATTAGCAGCACGCCACGCATTACATCAGTTGGTGGGGACACTCTGCTGATTGCCCACTGTTGTGACAGAAAATTAAAGTCATATTACGGACATCAAAGCCAGTATTACTGTCAGAGAAAATTACAGGGATTTTATGGAAATACAAACCAGTATTATTGCGAGAGAAAATTAAAGACATATTAAAGGATGCATATTACAGCCACATACAAGCCAGTATTACTGTCGGAGAAAATATTACGGACATATCTACTAACAACATGCCACCCAAAAAAAGGACATGTCAAGTAGGACAAAAGACACAGACAATCAAATCCTATATAAGCAACATCTCCTGGAAGAATGGTCAGCTCAACAAATAAACATCAACAAAAGAAATGCTGAAAGACAAAGAAAAATACGAGCAAACAGATAGACTGAAGAAAAAGAAAATGACTGTAAGAAAAACGCTAAAAGAGAAAGACTCAGAAGAGCAAACCTTAGAAAAGGTTGGCATTTACTTGCCAGAACCAGTATTTAGCCATGGTCAGTTTTATGTTGCATTATCAAGAGTTAGAAGTTTTCCAGATGTTGTTGTCAAGGTTGTAGAGATTCCTGAACAAGGCAGACTGTTGCCAAACTCAGACAGAATATTTACAAGAAATGTTGTCTATAATGAAATTGTACAGTAAAATTTCATGAGGTAAAAAAATTGAAAATTTTACCTAAATATCTTCTTCAGATATTGTGTCTTACAGATTGTTACAAAGTTTTACACTAAGGCAATATTAATTATACTTACTGTATTGTCATGTACGTTTCTATTTTATTTTTATTATTATTTTACTTTAGGCTTCTTGAAAAAATATTTTTGACAAAAAAAAAAATTAAGACAAGAAACAGAATGAGGTCAAGGTCCTTTGCATTTAATATAGACTGTTCCTACTAATGTTTATGCACTACTGTTCTAGCGCCTGTTATTGTAACGGGCTTAATGTCTTGTTACTGATAATTACCTTGCATTAAGTCTGATATACGGAAACACTTTGGTTTCATTATTGATATAATAAAATAAATAAAAATAAATAATAAATAATAAATAAATAAAATTAAAAAAGGATATGCTGCTTACAAGTTTGACAGCCACAGATTAGATATGTGAGCAATTAAAACAAAATGTTATATTGAGTAGTGTCTGGTCACTGCGCCAACTAGCACACTAACAATGAAACATTCTTTCCATTAAATTTGTAATTTAAACTTCCAAAAAAGAGGACAAAGATCCACTCACACATACAATCACATTTACATTGAAATCAATTTATTGGTTTACAGGATCATTATTTTTATGTGTTAAATTCTTACTTACATGTGCTGATCAACATGCAGCATATTGTCATGTCTGTGGAGAAGCTGAAGTTAAAAACTGGAGAACCTTCATAGATGCAGGAAGATGGTGGAAACTCCATGTAGCGCGATTAGGAGCGATTTGGACCCAGTACACTGGATCTGTGAAGCAGCATTGGTAAAAACTAAATTATGTTGTCACAAAACTGATTTACATAGTTTCAGCAGTAACAAAAACAAAGTTTTTATATTTTTTGCTTCTGGCACACACTCCAAATTTGGTTGTCTTGTTTCATCCACTATGAAAAGCAGTGGCTCTACACAAACCTGAAGTGGAAGATAAGAGACAGATACTAATAAATTAATACATTTTAGACATTACTTGTAGAATATACTCTAGACTGATGTCAGCAGTGATGTAATTTGCTGAAAGAAAAGTAAAATCCCTTAATAACCAACTGAGTAAAATCTGTTTCCTGCAGAAAATATGGTTAAGAAAACATTTATTTGTAAATAACATTTGAATTTAAGGTCAGGTTAAAAAAAGACATATGAGCGGTAAAGAGGATGATAATGGAGTTCGTATACACTGATGATGGAAGCATAGGGGGAAGGACTAATGTTAGTCATTATCCATCCATCCATCCTCTTTCACTTATCCGAGGTCGGGTCACGGGGGCAGCAGCTTAAGCAGAGAAGCCCAGACTTCCCTCTCCCCGGCCACTTCTTCCAGCTCTTCCGGGAGAATCCCAAGGCGTTCCCAGGCCAGCCGGGAGACATAGTCCCTCCACTGTGTCCTGGGTCTTCCCCGGGGCCTCCTCCCGGTTGGACGTGTTTGGAACACCTCACCAGGGAGGCATCCAGGAGGCATCCTGATAAGATGCCTGAGCCACCTCATCTGACTCCTCTCGATGTGGAGGAGCAGCGGCTCTACTCTGAGCCTCTCCCGGATGACTAAGCTTCTCACCCTATCTTTAAGGTAAGCCCAGACACCCTGCGGAGGAAACTCATTTTAGCTGCTTCTACTTGCGATCTCGTTCTTTCGGCCACTACCCATAGCTCATGACCATAGGTGAGGGTAGGAACGTAGATCGACTGGTAAATTGTGAGCTTTGCCTTACGGCTCAGCTCCTTTTTCACCACGACAGACCGATGCAGAGCCTGCATCACTGCGGATGCCGCACCGATCCGCCTGTCGATCTCACACTCCATTCTTCCCTCACTCATGAACAAGACCCCGAGATACTTAAACTCCTCCACTTGGGGCAGGATCTCTCCCCCAACCCTGAGAGGGCATTCCACCCTTTTCCGGCTTAGGGCCATGGTCTCGGATTTGGAGGTGCTGATTCTTATCCCAGCCACTTCACACTCAGCTGCGAAATGATCCAGAGAGAGCTGAAGATCACGGCCTGATGAAGCAAACAGGACAACATCATCTGCAAAAAGCAGTGACCCAATCCTGAGTCCACCAAACCGGACCCTCTCAACACCCTGGCTGCACCTAGAAATTCTGTCCATAAAAGTTATGAACAAAATCAGTGACAAAGGGCAGCCCTGGCGGAGTCCAACTCTCACTGGAAACAGGCTCGACTTACTGCCGGCAATGCGGACCAAGCTCTGACACCAGTTGTACAGGGACTGAACAGCTCTTATCAGGGGGTCCGGTACCCCATACTCCCGGAGCACCCCCCACAGGGTTCCCCGAGGGACATGGTTGAATGTCTTTTCCAAGTCCACAAAACACATGTAGACTGGTTGGGCAAACTCCCATGCATTTTCTAGGATTCTGCTAAGGGTGTAGGGCTAGTCCACTGTTCCGCGACCAGGACGAAAACCACACTGTTCCTCCTGAATCCGAGATTCGACTATCCAACGGACCCTCCTCTCCAGGACCCCTGAATAGACTTTTCCTGGGAGGCTGAGGAGTGTGATCCCTTATTTATTTGGCACGGACATAAATAAATAAATAAATAACATTTGACGTTTTGAAGAAATCATTTTATGACACAATTTACCTTTATTTATTTACTTACTTCCTAAAGCCTAAAGTCACAAGTAGTGTGCAGAGGGCATGCTCAAAAAATACATGTGTAATGCCACGAAAAGTGCCTGCTGACACTTTAGTATGCAAGCAATGGTATGTGCATTCTTGCTCCGATGTAGAAGGGAGCTGAGTTTACCTCTGTAACAGCGCGTCTATGTGAACAGATGCGGGGGTGGGGTGTGTTTGGGCTCGTGAATGCGGCTGAGATAATAAAACTGACTAAAAAAAACAAAAAAACAAAGCTAAATTATAAATTACACCGTCTGTTACAGACTGAAATCAAATGTATGTTTTTATTCTGAAATAGTAAGACTAAGAGCAGTTTACTTCTCAAAACGGAGGGGTGCAGAATCAAACTCACGACCTTTTGATTCCCAGTTGGCAGCTGATTCTATTACTCCACGGAGGCAGCCATAACAAAGGAAGGTTTTTGTTTCTGCAGTTATATTTTTGAATAAAAGCGCAATTGTTGTGTTAGATTTGTAGCTTTTGTGAAAATATTTGTTTGATACTTCAGGGTTCATACATTATATAGTTTATGCCTACATTTTGTCATCTACTAGTAGAATATAAAAAACGTTTCTGTTTTAACAATGTGTTTACACAGATTACTGTAGAAACCGAACAGACATGAAATGCGTGTGTTCCAAACAACAATCTATTATTTCCAGTCTAAAACTCCACTTCTCTCCCAGAAAATCAATCAAGGCATGAGCTGGGAGAAGTTTGTGCACGTTCTAAGTCGGTGGGGGGATGGAATAGCCGGCCGCTTGCAGCCTGATTTTTATCAGCACATTTAGATGACAAAAGACGCTGGTGGAGAGCTGTGAACGATTTTAAGAAGCGATTTAAGGTGGGACGGATTTACGAGTTTTTTTGTAGGCTCTGGTAATCTATACTAATAAAAGGCAAAGCCCTCACTCACTCACTCACTCACTCACTCACTCATCACTAATTCTCCAACTTCCCGTGTAGGTAGAAGGCTGAAATTTGGCAGGCTCATTCCTTACAGCTTACTTACAAAAGTTGGACAGGTTTCATTTCGAAATTCTATGCCTAATGGTCATAACTGGAAGGTATTTTTCTCCATTAACTGTAATGGAGTAGCGCTGCAAAGACGTGGGGGCGGAGTTTCGCGTGACATCATCACGCCTCCCACGTAATCACGTGAACTGACTGTCAACGCAGTACGTAGAAATCCAGGAAGACCTCCAAAAGCGCTTAAGAAAACATGCATTATATAATTGAGAAGGCAGCGAAACAATAAGAAGCGAGCGAGTGGCATATACTACCATATTCATGAGTGCTGCTACCTCGGAAAGAAAGCAAGGTGTAAACCTAAACTTTAAATTAAGTTCATAGACAGGCTACCGCTGGCATTTCACATGCCCACAGGTAATGCGGGATACAAGTTTAATGATAGGACGCAGGATATAAACGAGAGATCACTTTGTAACTAAGTTAAAATTGTAGGTGAAGGGGTGTGCTTATGCAAATTCCGAGAGACTGTGTTTGTGGGGGATTGACAGTTAAGGCGGGTGGGGGAGTCACGTCATCATCTCCCCTCCCACCTCATTTCGCTCTGAGCTGAGCTCCGCGGCTAACGCCGTCATCCGAAGCAACTTAGTCACACTGCCACCAAATACTCACAGAAAAATCCACAAGTTAATACACACGCTGTCTCTAGAGTTTCAACACACTGAATCCTCCAGGCACTACTTACAAAAGGTCACATTGACAATCGTGTTACGCTATTTTTAAAATCTTTCCTTTTCTTAGCACAAGCACAGCTGAGAAGCTTCGATGCATGTGCTCCATAACGTTGAAAAATAATGCATTTAATCACACTTTGCATTACAAGCAAAGGGGAGCTTTTGTCAATGCATGATTTCCTGGTACACCGATTACATTGATCAGCGCATCCCGATTCATTTTACCCTCGCACCACCTTAGTTTGAGAAGAAGTATGAAAAATATGAGGTTAACACAGAAAAACAGATCACCAATTCAAGCTTTATGAATAATCGATTCGCCATCAATAATTGTTTTGGTAAAGCCATCCTCCTTCCATTTTATAATTTTTCCGCCACTAGCCATGATTAAATGAACGGTAAAAAAGTAAGAGCGAAGCGAGGGTGACTTATTTAGGCAGGAATATATATGATAGCAACACTCATGACAATGTCAATCATGTTACGTTATTATTAAAATGTTTCCTTTTCTTTTTCATTACTTCTTTAACACACTACTTCTCCGCTGCGAGGCGCGGGTATTTTGCTATATATATAATATATGAATTACCTCCAAAGAGCGCTGAGACTTTTGATATCATGAACGTGTGTACAAAAGGGGTCTCCTGCCCAGCAAAAGTCGAGCAGCCAGCGCGCGTGCATAGCTGTGCCGGCCTTTGAGACGCTGACTGCGCTTCTGCCTTAAGTCAAAGTGAGCACTTTTAATTTTTTTCATCCTCCCCCTGCGCTATAGCCCAGACAAGTGCAAACACGGGACCCCTTTTCTACACCACGGCAAAATAATATTAAGGCGATTCACACTTTCTTTTGCACGCATACGATTATCAGGTCCTCAGCTCGGATTATGAACACACGCATACGAGTGGAGGACTGACAGTGCCATCACAGCCGATTAATGGCGGGGACGTCTCACCAGTCTACACAAGACCCACCGCGACTGTCCCCAACGTCAGCGAACACATCTCTCTATACTATATAAAAGAAAAAGGCAACTTTCCTTTCTTTACACCTTTTTTCCTTTTATCCCAAACCAAAGCCTTTCTCTCTTAACACGCAGAGGACACAAAATAATTTTCTTTAATTGCCGGTAAGGCACATTACCAGAGGCACAAATTTGAACGTTCACATAGAAAATGTAATTTCTATACCACAGCCGTCGTGTAGCGCCTTTCAAAAGGGATCTACTACCGAGAGATGATCCATATACATTTTAGCTGCTGTTAGTTACTTACCTGTTTTGTTACACAGTCTTTAAAATGTAGTTTACCCCAACCACTCCAGTAGTGCTCAATGTACCTGTACTTCTTAAAACGTTAATGTTTTACTGTTTAATAACTTATAGACTATATTTCATTATTTTTCCCTTGCACTCAGTGACCAAAGCTATACACACACATATAGACACATACAAACATACACACAAGTATATGTATGTGTATATATATGTATGTATGTGTATATATATATATATATATATATATATATATATATACACACACACCCTATCTACATTATATATATATATATATATATATATATACACACACATACATACATACATACACACATATATATAATTTGTGTGTGTAGATATGTATATAGATATGTAGATATGAAGATATGTATGTGTATATATATATATATGTATATTATATATATATGTATGTATGTGTGTATGTGTGTGTGTGTATGTGTGTGTGTATATATATATATGACAGCAGCAATCCAAGCTGTGAGAAAACAGTAAAAAGGAGGCGTGTCAGACGTCGTGGTACATTTTCTGATGCAGCTACCGAAAACAACTTTGTGACGCTGCCACCAAATACACAAAACAATTACTTTGACAATCATGTTACATTATTTTAAAATGTTTCCTTTTCTTTTCATAACTTCTTTAACACATGACATCGCTGCGAAGCTGGTATTTTGCTATATATATATATCACAGCACACTCATAACAGTGACAAAACAATTACATTGACAATCATGTTACGTTATTTTCAAAATGTTTCCTTTTCTTTCTCTTTCCTTCTTTAACACACTACTTCTCGCTGCCAAGCTGGTATTTTGATATATATATATATATATATATATATATATATATATATATATATATATATATATATATATATATATATATATATATATATATATATGACAACAAGATAGATAGATAGATAGATAGATAGATAGATATGAGAACAACACTCATATCAATGACAAAACAATTACATTAACAATCATGTTACGCTATTTTTAAAAATTTTCCTTTTCTTTTTCGTACCGTCTTTAAAACACTACTTCTCCGCTGCGAAGCGAGGGTATTCTGCTAGTTCTTGTGTATAAGAGGATAGTTGTGTTATGTTCATTCACGGCACTCAGTTTTTCTGCATGTATTCTGAGCTGCCTAGTGTCAGTGCCTGCACACACACACACTACCAGCTCCAACTTCACACCACTCATACAAGGTTAGAAACAACCCATATGCCACACTATTTCCTGGCTCCATGGACCAACCCAACACCAGGGTCCTCATCCAGGGGTCTCCAGCAGCCATGCACCCATACCAATGGGCTTTAGGTTAAAGTGCACTTTAAGCCCTTGATCTGCTCCCCCTTTCATGCTGCTCACATTGTTGCATTTATAGATAGGTCTCCCTTCAGCCCATTGAGCCTCCTCTGAGGAATGTGTCTCTTAGGTCTGAATCGAGGCTGCTATGGTATTATGTATCTATTATCAGCAGTTTCAAATGTTAATTTTTGATGCATTACATTTCAGTAAAGAGTGTGATTTATTGTGCTCACCCATGGGGATGTAGATAAATGTTGGAAACGGAAAGGTGAATTTTAACTTTGTTAATTATCAGTCTTACCTTCAGCAATGTTGGTATATGACTAAACACTTTATTTATTTGTCTCTCTCTGTTGTAGGAGTTGACTCTATGGCCTTTAGACTTATATAAAGGTAACTGATGCACACTCGCTTTAAGTCACAGAATAACACGTATTATTGATAAACACAAGGATTACAGAATATGGTAACTGTATTTATATGTTGACATATAAGGCAGGATGTGGACAGACTAAACAAACATATAACATCAAGAGGCTGGCTGTTTACTTGGTAGAGCTTTAATTTATCTTTTTCATTAGAGTTGTTACTCCTTGAATTATAAGTGTAGCCGCCGAAGTATAAGGCGAGATCAAGCACGGAAAATCTCTCAGTCCAAAAGTTTGTTTTAAAAATATTTAGTGAAAGTTAAAAGCAAATAATCCACACAAGAATAAAATAATAAATAATTACACACGTAGAATAAAAGGCAAAAAAAGGAAAAATGTATCTTCTCTAAACTTAGCTTTGTTTGAGAAACTTTAGGTTCTTTACTTCTTCTGTACGCTTTCAACATATGACTCAACTCTTAAATAAGTGCTGTTTTACAAGTTATTCTACACACTCAAAAGGCCCATAGGCCTGTTGGCACGTAGACACGTTTGCAGGCACGGTTTAAAACCTTAATGCTTCCACACCTTACACATGGTAAGGCTGGTCACTAAACAACGAATAATGTTTAGTCAAAACTATTAGAAATGGCATGAATATACCAATACAATTCTACTTATGGGGGTTTTAGGAATCTAATGCATTGTCATCTTAGAAAAATATCTACAAATCTTATATAACTAGGAAAATGGCTCTTACAATAGGTATTTCTTCTTGCTTGAGTACATTTTACACCTTCTGCCTCAAAAGGTCTGCACAGGAGCATCTGTGGAGATGTCAGCTCATCATCTGATTTATACCCTAATCAGATGTACAGGCAGATTCTGGTACGAGCTAAAGTTCAGTCATTTAGTTTGGAATACAAGTGTGGGAAGGAGCAGCTGAATGTCTATTAAATCTACTGCCTTAACAGGCCAGGTGTGCCATTAAATACTAGGAGAATAGGCATTGCCCACTTTGTCCTACAACATGTGCAGAAATCTGAGGAACCTTTATTTTCCATCTTAAAAGAGTTTTGTGGTATGGTCTACTTAAATTAACATGCACCTGTTACTTAAAAGTAGGATAATTATTGACTTTGCTGTGTCTGTCAGTTAGTATCTAAATACAATACGAGCATGCAAATGTTTGACATTGGGCACTGGTACTTGTTCCTATTCAGTGGGTCCATTCCAGATACCATTTCAATTAACTCTTACTCATGGGCTGAATTTTGTGTGCAGTTTGGATGCACATATGGGTCAGATGCCATTATTGAAAGCTACACCTGTATAGGACTCTGTGTTGCAAGTGAGGCTGTAGGGTTGAGAGAATTAGAGTGTTAGAGAAATAAGCCTTTCATGTATCAAGAGGCCCAGTGTATTCTGTGAAAAGAGACTTTACACCATTACATGACTAGTCTGCGTCATTGACTGCTGTCTGTATGAATCTGTGGCTGCCTTGGGTTTTTGCTATATCATAACCTTTTCTTTAGCATGAATGAGGAGAAGCCAATAATCTTCAGAGAAAACATTTTTTTCAGTCCATTGGTGCCTAGTGCTTATGTTCCCAGTCCACCTTTATTTTGATCTTTTTGTATTTCTCTGAATGAAGTGAAGGTCAGCTGGGCCAGTGGCTGTCACTGACATAAGACTTCCAGGATTATATATTTGTAGTTCAAAATAGGAAGTGACCATCAGATTTTCAAAATAACAATATGCTTTAACTCCTAACATCATTAACAATTCAACAATGAAGATTTGTTTGGTTTGTTTCTTTCTAATGGTTAGATGCTTTGTAATGTGTGTTTCCATCGTTTATAAAGAAAAAGTATAGTCACATTGCACATAGGAATACTGCTGGTTCACAATGCCCGGTACTGGATGCTGCTTTTAATAATAATCATTAAAAATAATTAAAAGATATGATGCATGAAGGAAATTATATTGCAGATGAGTTCATGACAGAAGGACACTGGCTTTGAATTTTGACCCTGCCACTGTCTGTTCAATTTTATTCAGTTATATTGCCCAAAGAGGGAAATTTGGTTTGTCAGCAGGTTTTACAGAGAGACTTTGATATATCACAAATCAAAAACAACACAGCCATCAAACAAACTTAGTAAAAATATATATTGTATTATATTGTAGCGATTATAATAAACATTAGATCCAACTTATTACACATAAAATTAAACCAACATTTAGATTTGTCTAATGATTAATGTAAATGATGGCTGTTTATCCCATGATTTAAGCCTGTAGATGTTTAAAGCTGAACTTATTTAGAAGATTAATAGCAGCTAGGATGGAGAAGTATTTGAACTGATTGCTTTAACACTAGAATTACCAGAGCCTACGAAAAAACTCAAAACATTAACGATCCCAAACCCCCACCCCCCGCAATTGACACTGCTGTTTTGAGTGTCATGATTTGAGTTTACCTCTGTTATAGCGCATCTATGTGAAAACGGCAGTGTGCAGCAGTGAGAATTTATTCTCTGGGACGCGTTCACAATCCCAGCAGTGTCAAATGCAGGTTTGGGATCATGAACGCGGCTGAAAGAATAAACTCTCACTGCTGTTCACTGCTGTTTTCACATAGATGCGCTATAACAGAGGTAAACTCAAATCATGATGCTCAAAACAGCAGTGTCAAATGCGGGGGGGTGGGGGAGGTTGGGTATTGGGATTGTGAAAGCGGCTGAGAGAATTAAACTGAATTAAAAAAACAAAGCTAAACTTTACAAGTATCATAAATTACACTGGCTGTTATAGACTGGAATCAAATGTATGCTTTTATTCTAAAATAGTAAGAATACTTGCAGCTCAGTTCTCAAAACGGAGTCATGTGGGATCAAACTCGTAACCTTTTGATTCCCAGTCAGCAGCTGATACCATTGCGCCACGGAGGCAGTCATAGTAAATGCGTGTCAAAGTCGCATGCTAATGTGGCTTTTTTTTCTGAAGTTACATTTTTGAATAAAAGCGCATTTGTTCTGTTATATTTGTGCCTTTTGTGAAAGTGTTTCTTTGATATTTGGAATTCAAGCTTCACACATTATACACTTCATGTCTACATTTTGTCAATTATTACTAAAACATGAAAATGTTTCTTTTTTAACAATGTGTTTACTGTACATAGATTGTTGGAGACACGGAACGCAAGTGAAATGAAACGCAAGTGTTCCAAATAATGATATAGTATTTATAAAAGGTGTCATTTTGCTTGACTTCTCACTCTATACAACTCTAAGCAACTGACACACAGGTAAACAAGCTTGAGCTGAGACAACTGTGCGGGGTGGGGGGATGTGATAGTAGCTTGCTTGCTGTTTGCTGCTTATCCACACATTTAGAGGACAAAAGACGCTGATGGAGAGGTGCGAAGCGTTTTAAGGTGGGACGGATAAATCCTTGGAACCTTGAACCTGTGACCTGATGGCAACAACTGGAATTGAGAATGTGACATTTGAATCCTGTCTGAGAGAATGCAGCTGCTTTTTTGTAAAACTTGCTTATTGAACAGGTCTGTCAAACTTGACAGTTCAGACTTTGTTGTTTTATTGCTCCATCTTAAAATGAGGTTTTTTGGTTTCTGTTACTGACATTAAGACTCCAAACCAGGCCAGCAGAACATAAGTAAAGATGACTCAATAAAAGATTTATAAAAAATTGACATAATGATGGGACTCATAGTAAAAGACTTGGTTTCCTTGAACAGCAAAAATGCTGATGTACCTGTCTGCAGATGGCTTCTGTATTTTCATTAAAAGTCTGTGATTGTCTCAGTTATTATAGCTGTCAACAATCTTCACTACCTAGTCTTTGATGATTATTTCTTCTTGGTAAATTGTGTATATTCTAAATTGTATTATTAGTTCTTTAGTTTTTGTAATGTTTAGGAATAGAAAAAAATTAATCACACCAGTTAATAAAATCATCCACAACTGGACAATGACTGGTTTCATTTTCATTAAGCAGAATTATTATTACTGAGTCATCACAAAACATGAATATGTTTTCAGATTTACTATGATAAGAATTAGTGCACAGAATGTACAAGTTAATCAGTCACCACACCAAATAAAATCCAAACTGCTATCTTTTATGAGTCTTTCTGCAAGAAGGTGGGTCTGTGTAGTATTAAAAGTTAATGAGTAGTCTACAAAGAGGAACCTTGCATGAGTCTTAGTGCCCCTGAAGTTTTTATAACAGATGAAGCAAAATGGCAATGGTGTTCTCGATACCTCTATATGGTAGGTAAACTGAAATGGTTCTAATAAGCCCTGAGTTTTCTTAGTTTGCTTCCTCGTCTTAAGTTTTTCAAATGACATCAGAATCCCTAGTCTAAAGTCAGCGGGGCCATTTTTGCTAAATCGCTTGTAATTTGACCTCTCCAAATTAGAATCATTGCTGTTATTGAACTATCTGGAGTATAAACACATGTTTGGTCTCTTTGTAAAGGTAACGTTCTCTAGTTTCACCCTTAGTAGCAGAATCACTGTAGGTGTGACTGATCAAAAGGTATGCACATTAGAACTCACAGAAAAAAATTTATTTTTTTGTTCTCGCCTAAGTTTTTTTTGTGAAAATAAAGGCCTCTATAGCTGCAGTAGGTAGATGGGGACAGAAACACACTATGTACCAACAGAATAATTTGTTGACTACTCACATTTCAAATTTGAAAAGAATACCTGTAAAAATGACATTTTTACACCAGTTTTTATGTGGGCATGTCCAGGTGCTTTTTAGAGAGACCTATGGTTTATCCATTATCCACATTTTGGAACGTATGGAAAAAGTGTAATAACTTTTGAATGCTTCAACCCACATATATCAATGAGGGCTCTACTGAAAGCTTACACCTAAAGGAATCTATATCTACACACAGTGTCACTCTATTAGTTATGGAAATTCATATTCCATACTAAAACAATAAAAAATACACATTTCAAAATAAAAATAGTCAAAACAAGTCTTATGGGCCAAAAAAATATATATATTTTATTTTTTACTTTTTTTTTAATAAAATGCACACAAACTATATACATTTTTTACAAACTGTTACTACACAGCTCAGCATTTTTCCATGTGCCACTGATTGTAGCAATCCCTAGCAGGCAGAAAGCACAAGGGCGTGTCACATGTCGCTCTCTGCCTCAGACTTATCCTGGTCCGATTGATCACTGTGACGCCGCATACAT
Source organism: Polypterus senegalus (assembly GCF_016835505.1). Lineage (NCBI taxonomy): Eukaryota > Metazoa > Chordata > Cladistia > Polypteriformes > Polypteridae > Polypterus > Polypterus senegalus. Next base: position 101,877,682 of record NC_053157.1, on the reverse strand, counting down.
GCCTCTACTACTTAATCGAGAGTGTATGTACGTTTATCTGTACGTTTATCCATATTTAAAATGCGAAAAAAACTAGGTGAAATCACAATAAACAACCACGCACCAAGTCTGCAGACTGGCACAAACAGCTCCAATCGGTTTTGTTTACAAGTTGGCATGGCAAGTTACATATCAGTGTTCTCAGCTGCTCATTGGCTGTAAGTTTGGAGTGTCACTCACAGCGTCCAATCAAACTGGTAGATTCTACCAGGGTTTGGAGTTGTGCGTCATCGTTCAGCTGTCTGTGACACTTGTTGGCTATACGAGGTGCCAGTCACCCCCCAGACCCCTCGTAATTGGCCAACTTAGGTGTCAATCAGAAGCTAACTCTTCCGTGTAACATGCTTTAGCATGGTTATTGCTGACAGAAACAAATTACGTCTGATATGACCAATAGAAATGAAAAAAAATGTCGGAGCTAGTCTCAAGTTAAGAAACATTTTCTGGAGTTTTTGTCCCTTTGAGGATCTATCGTGTGTTTTGGACCTAATCGTTTTACTGGATTATATTCCCTGGAGCCTTACGGACAGAATGAGGTCAATATTGCTCAGAAATATTGATGTTTGACTTGCAGAGAGCCTTCAAAGGTAGTCAAAGGTAGGAAAAGTCAGCTCTTAAAGTATTTACCTCTGTGTAAAAAAGGATTTAGTGTCAGTGCTGTGGTTGTTGTGTGTCAAAATGGTTTATATCATCGGAAAGACAAGACTCTGAATTTTCATTTGATGTGTAGTATGTCAAGGTGCATGACAGAGGGGCATGCACACATGGCTGTGACGTTGTCCAATCGTAGTTATGTACCGGGACCGGTACGTGTGCATGTTAAGTGTTAAGGTTTTAGAGGTTTTGTTCATAATTACTAGAATTTCGTAGCCAATTTCCATAGCTTCAAAACGTTCTGCTGTTCTAATGATGAACTAAAAATGGAGTAAAAAATGAAATAAAGATGCTCTGCACGATATTTCAAGAGTCTTCCACTAGGGTGGTCTAGTCCAGGACTTTTATTTGTTTTTGATTTTCTAAAAATGTTCAGTACATCTTTTTGAACAAAAATGATGTTTCAGATTATATGACACCATTTGTTTAAGTCCATTTATTTCTGAGCAGAATCATGGCGGGCAGAAGCCTATCTTAGCAAACATAGGGTGCAGGGCAGGAATAAGCCCTGGACAGAGCACCAGTCAATTGTAGTGTGAACATACTCACCGTATAAAACGGTGTGTACGCACAAAAATGTTGCGTACAAATGTTGCCACGCTCAAATCGTGATGTATAAAATCTAAACTTGGCGTAAAGCCATGCACATTTTCACGGTAGCTCCAACCCTGGCATATGCAAGTTCTCCGCTTGGTTTTACAAACTGGCGGCACCCAGCATCAAAGCAGTGCTATTGTTCCTGTGTGGTTACCCTTTCTTTTTTAGATCCACATCCCTGACGTGGCTTTATCATATATGCTGAAACTAACTGCATATTGTTTATTAGTTTAAGGCATCTGATTGTAATTAACCTGTAAAAATATAATGGTCCAGGGAATAGCCAAAGTATTCCAAATACCATAGCTGTTTTAGCGTTGTTACTCTCACTGCACATTCTTTTTCTTCTTTCAGCTGCTTCCGCTAGGGGTTGCCACAGCATATCATCTTTTTCCATATTACTCTCACTGCACCACTCGGAGTATTTATATCACTATATCTGAGTGGGGCATCATAGATCTACAGCAGCTGTTCAGAAAGAGAATTATCGGTATACAGCATCAAGCACACTCTGCCTCAGCCATGCTGTCTATTGAACTGCTCTCACACACCAAATGCTTCAAAGCCTTTCCTGTACGGACCTCGCGGTTCAGAAACGGTTTCCTCCCAAGAACTATAAATGCATTTAATCAGTCCATCAAGTGCTCCTTGTAGAACTGTTTGTACTTATAAGCACAATTACCTCACTGTAAACTTGCACTACAGTTATAATATTGCACAGCCTGAGCCACTTTATAAAGCGCATATTTACATATGATGACAATATCATTTTTAAGAATTAATATGTTTATTATATTATACAGATAAAACTTTAATGTCATTTAAATAATCTATATTCTTAATGTAAGAGCCATTTTCCTAGTTCTATAAGATTCATGAATATTTTACTAGATGACAATGCATAATCTATGGGAGGTTCCTATAAACCCTGTAAATAGAATTGTATTGGTATATTCTTGCCATTTCTAACAGCTTTGAGTAAACATTATTCTCCAGTTAGTGGTAGCCTTGCCATGAGTAAGGTGTGGAAGGCATAAAGTTTTAAACCGTGCCTGGGCACATGCCTACATGCCAACTGGCCTATTGGCCTTATGAGTGTGTGAAGTAAATATGTAAGAAGACAGCACTTAATTTATGTGCTGTGCCATACGTTTAAAGCGTACAGAAGAAGAAGCTAAGAATCTTTAATTATATAAGAATTTAAGAATATTTAAGTAGAGAAGAAGAAGTAAAGAACCTTTAAATACAGGAATAACTAAAGTTTCTCAAGAAAAGCAAAGTTTAGAGAAGATACATTTTTCCCCTTTTTTGCCTTTTATTCTACGTGTGTAACTATTTTTTCTTTTTTTCTTGTGTGGATTACTTGCTTTTAAATTTCACTAAATATTTTTAAAACAAACTTTTAGACTGTGAGATTTCTTTCGACACGCATTTTACCCGTGCTTAACCACGCCTTATATTTCGGCAGCTACACTTAATAAATAAACATGTGAGGACATGGTGTCACTACGCTAGCAAGGATCTGGTGCTCCGTTCACGAATTGTTCCTGCCCCATAGAATAATGAAACATGTACAATGAAGATATTTCAATGTTCCTTAAAAGTTTAGAAGAATCGGTGTTCTAAGCTTACAGATGGCCTAATGTCTGCTACAGGGCTGATTGTGTGACGATTGGGTATTTGGAGAAAGAAAAGTAAGGACAGGAATTGGGGGTTAGTACGTTTGAAAGAGACAATACTGCTGCAATACATTATTTAATCGAAGGTCATGCACGGCGCAGCAAGCATCTTGTGTGACACATGAACAATCACTGCGCCACCATGTTTAATTACATGCTTTAACTCCTATTATCATGAAAATTATATCACATATACATCTCAGTATTTTAATTATTCAGAGAGCTATAATATTAAGAATGTAATGGATTCTGTGTCCTGTCAGAAAAAGAGAAAGCCCATTTAAAAAGCAAGTAGTGCATATAGAGCACATAGAAGATCAAATACAAAACAAAGCATTTAACTTGCTACTTTAGTTATGATGGGATTTGAGAAACTAGTTAATTAAACGATTTTAAGATTAAGTTTATGATGTTCTACTTCTACTAATGTCAAAATAAACGACGTGATTAAAGTGGAAATTTCGAGATTAAAGTTGACATGTTGTGCTTTTTTCCCCACTGTGTGTACCCTAATAAGTTTTTATATGATGCTCAGATGGTGAGCTATGAGTCACCTTTTCATGGCAACTTTGATACGTGACAACTTTTTTTTATTTCGGACGCTGTGTGACTTTGTGAACTAGAGCTTTTGAATTTGTCCGACATGCTATGTCACTCGATCAACTTCCTTTTGTTGTCTACACCACTGTTTAAACCAACAAATAGTACGCTTTTCCTTGCCTCCATTTGGTATTCGCTGAAATTCTTCTATTTTCCCCCGTGCTTTTGCCATTGTCTTTTCACAAAAGGCTGAGCTTAAGGGCTATTTATATTGATTTGCATATTCAAAGAGACATAATTCTGGGAAGAGTTGAGGCGGAACAGCAGGCACATGCGTTACTTTTCACGCTGACCAGGATTTATGTAGCAGAAGAACATGGAAGTTGGCATACACACAGATTAATGCATCTGGATTTTTTTTTTGTGCATCCAAAAATTTCCGCTTTTGTCCGTACACTACGTTATAGTGTGAATTCTACACACGGTGTTATACATGAGGCCCCAGGGCCAATTCAGCCTTACCAAGACACCTAACCTGAATGTTTTTTTTTTTCTTTGAGTCAGCAGCACTACAACTAAGCCACTCAAATATTTCTCCCTTATCTAAAACTATCTTCTTCAAACTTTGTTAGGAATTTTTACATTTTCTCTGTATTTGCAGAAAATTTCTCCCCAAATACTCATTTGTTCCTTGTGTGGATTAGATTGAGTAGTGATTCTAAATTAACCCATCATGACTGAGTATGTATGTGCATTTCAAGAAAATGAGGAAGATGTAAGTATGTATTGATTAGTGTGAATCAAGCAATTTATTAGTTATTAGCTTTTTTTTGCCAATGCAAATAGTTAATGAGACTTTTCAGTAAGGCTACCATTTTTTCTTATCTTGCTGTTTCCTTGCTGTTTGACTTACATCAGGGTAACCAACATACACTTCTTTAAAAGATAGAGTAACGCAATTTATTGGTTAAAAGCAGGAACTAAAAAATTGGGATGAATATTTACAAAAGGAATGTAACTAATCATATCTCTCAAATGTTTTAAGGCACCTTGGATAAAGGTGCTAGACAAATGATAATAAACAAAGCTTCATTTGCTTTAATAATCTGTTTATATCATAGCACACAGGGCAGCTGTATTATAGTTTAATATCATTCCAGTTTCCAATGTATTTTCTTAATTTGATTTATGCATTACAGTGTCATAAGGACCCCTAGATATCCAGGCAGCATCCAGGAGTCATCTAAAAATGAGACTCTAGTCTGCTGCAAGGCATACAGAATCCATTTTTAACTTTTTTAAAATACATTTTGAAACAGAATTTTTTTGTTTTGTTGTCCCTCAGTCTCTGAAACCTATGCTGATTTTTTGTCTATGATTTCTAAAATAAACCTCTTAGTGTGTAATTTAATATCTGCTGACACATTGTAAACTATATAGACTCAAACTTTAGAACATATATCACAGCTCAGGTGGTTGATGGAACTATATAAATTCTAGATGTTTCCTTATCACTTATAAATAAAATAAAAATAAAATGTGGTGTACAGAAGTGGAGATTATAGAGAAATTAATTAGCATATGCATCCTGTGTAGATCAAAATTGCTTTTTTATTGCCTTCATTTATTTTAAACCTACTCTTACATGTTTTTTTATATATATATATATATATATATTTGCAGGATACAATGCTCCATTTCTGTCAATGTCAAGTAGGATTACTGTTTTTGATATTTCAAAGGATGATGTTGCTGCTCCTGGACCAGGTCAATACAATGACACATTGCAAAAGGTATAATGTGTTTGCCTGTATGTTTACAGAATACAGTATAAAATATACATTTGTAATTGTGTGTACAGTTCCCTACAAAATTCATAGAAAAACTTCTGTCTTATTCTTGTGCATGAATTTCCTATAATGAACTTATAGTTAATATAATATAGTATAATATAATGAACTAATTATTGAACAAACTAGGAGTTAAAAATGACTGTTTATGAACTCTGAATCATCTTTCCAAATGCTCTCCTGCAAATGCATAGTCCAGAATAATTTGAAGTTACACTTGCATCTATGGCTAGCATGGTAGCGCAACTGATTTAGATGTCTAAGGGGCTGGGTTAGAATCCCAGCTTGGTTTTCCACATTCTCTTTGTAGTTGTATGGATTTTCATGTATGGTTATTGTTTTTCCCTCTCACATTCAATACACATGGATGTTAAGTCAATTGGTGACTTTAAATTGTCCCTGTATGAGTTGAAGTTGATGTGTCTAAATGGAAGCATTGGTTGCTTCATTTCACCAAGTGCTGCAAGAATAGGTTCTGCCACCAAGAGACTATAAATTAAAATAAAAAGATTTAAAAATGGATGGATGAGTGGACAGCACGTTTATTTTCTGTAGCAATTATCATTTTGTTAATCTGCCCCACTTGACTTTTTGAAGTGTGCAGTGTAGTCTTGTTTTCTTAACAAGATGCAATTTAACAGTCAGATGTAAATTACAAAGGAACCAGTGTCTCGCATGTAACTCCTGTCATGATCTGGCTTTTGTTTTTAATTTTTATAGCTGTTCCTCTGTCTCTAAAATATCTGAGATATTATTTGAGGAATTTAGATGTCAACGAATAGTTGTTACATTTATTTCTGGATGTGAAGTGCTTTTACTATGTTAAAAACTAATTACTTTCTCCTGTTGCGCCATTTTGTTTATGTTTAATTTGTTTAGTTTATTATTGTTAATTATGGATGCTACCAATCTGTGATTTTGGTTGTCTCTGTTGCAAGACAAGGTCAACAAGAAATCTGCAATGCGTGACTTCATTGAGTCATATGTATACAGGTTAGCATCATATACTTCCTAAATGTGTCCAAGTTTGTGGATTCAAATAAAAAGCTTAGCATTATTTTCCATCCATCCATTATCCAACCCGCTATATTCTAACACAGGGTCACTGGGGTCTGCTGGAGCTAATCCCCGCCAAAAGAGGGCACAAGGCAGGAGCAAATCCCTGGGCAGGGCGCCAGCCCACCGCAGGGCACACACACACACCAAGCACACACTAGGGACAATTTAGGATCGCCAATGCACCTAACCTGCATGTCTGAACTGTGGGAGGAAACAAGAGCACCTGGAGGAAACCCACATAGACACGGAGAGAACATGCAAACTCCATGCAGGGAGGACCCAGGAAGCAAACCCAGGTCTCCTTACTGCAAGGCAGCAGCACTACCACTACACCACCGTGCCGATCATAATTTTCCTTAAATCTTAACTTGAATTAAGATTAGGAATATTTTTCTGTCATTTGACAACAATTTTAAACTTCTGTTTTGGCCCACCTTATGTGAAAAATCTTGGTATTTACTCTCTCTTTTCTCACAATCTGGGCTCTATTGCTCAATTTTACTGTTCCAGGTTTGACTTTATTTTACCATCATCTTCTAATTCCATTTCTGTCTCCTAATGCAGTCAGTACAAAATGTCAAAACCACAAAGGACTGGGATCCTAAAATGGAGCAGAAGTGTCAAAAATGAAATGCATTTAAGGCAGAAAGCAAAAAGAACTTAGTAATCTATCTGTGGTTTTGTATGGTCATATGTTCAACCAAATAATTGAACAAGTTTCAGATATTCGGGCACATAAGTACAGTATTAATATAGCAAATATTTTAAAAAGGATAAAGTCAATGGAAGTTAGGAGAGAAAAGAGAGTTAATTCCCCTCTCTTCGCTACTATGTCAGGTTTCAGGGTCTACTGTTTTTATAAGCCAGATTTATTAAATGCATACAATTTTATATGTATAAAAAAAGAAGGAAGTGGAAGACAGTATTTCCATTTATATGAATGGAAATTGCAAATATTGCATAATGCCATTTGCTTTGGCCAACACCCATATTGCTTTCACTCATTTGTGAATGACATTTGTCATGAGATGTTGGGTAATCATGTATTAATGTAAACTGACAACAAGTAAAATAACAACAACATTTATATCTATAGCAAATTTTCTCACAACACATATAGCTCAATTTGTTTTTATATTATATTAAAGAAAATATACAAATATGAAAGAAAAAATACAAATAATAAATTAGATAGATAGATAGATAGATAGATAGATAGATAGATAGATAGATTATATTATGCAGATCCAGAGTTCTGGATGACTTTGATTTATGCAGGGACAATTCCAGTTTGGCGCGAAGACGATTCTTCCATGTCGTCAGTTCGCACACTTCTCAATGGTCCGGGATTTTTCGGGTGATTTTCTATGTAATAAACTTAATAAGTTATAGCATAATGAAAACTGCATAATTAGATCTGGACCACCCTATAGATTTTTTTTAAAGTGAATTGCTAAATAAATTAAATAATACTAATATAGCAATATGTACTTACTGTATATAATATAGATATACAATTAACAAATAATAAAGTTCTTAATTATGTATTAAATTGCTAAATTGATTTTTTACATCTCCAATGATTATAACAATTCTGATGCTATGAGCAGAAGGTCAAGGAGGACAGAAATATAAAATTCCACCTGGAAGATGTTGGAGTAAATAAATTTGAATGGATTCAAACAGTCAATGACCACCTAGTCCCTACTGGGTATTCTTCTTCTTCTTCTTTCAGGGTTGCCACAGTGGATCATCTTTTTCCATATCTTTCTGTCCTCTGTATCTTGTTCTGTTACACCTATCACCTGCATGTCCTTTCTCACCACATCCATAAACCCTCTCTTAGGCCTTTCTCTTTTCCTCTCTACCTGGCAGCTCTATCCTTAACATCCTTCTCCAAATATACTCAGCCTCTCTCCGTGGCACATGTCTAAACCAATGCAATCTCGCCTGTCTGACTTTGTCTCCCGACCATCCAATTTGAGCTGACCCTCTAATGTACTCATTTCTAATCCTATCCATCCTCGTCCCACCAAGTGCAAATCGTAGCATCTTTAACTCTGTTACCCTCCAGCTCTGTCTCCTGCTTTCTGGTCACTGCCACCGTCTCCAACCCATATAACATAGCTGGTCTCACTGTCATTCTTTAGACTTTCCCTTTCACTCTTGCTGATACCTGTCTGTCACAAATTACTCCTGACACTCTTCTCTATCCATTCAACCCAGCCTGCACTCTCTTTTTCACCTCTCTTCAACAATCCCCATTACTCTGTACTGTTGATCCAAAATAATATTTACAGTTGTGCTTGAAAGTTTGTGAACCCTTTAGAATTGTATATATTTCTGCATAAATATGACCTAAAACATCATCAGATTTTCACTCAAGTTCTAAAAGTAGATAAAGAGAAACCAGTTAAACAAATGAGACAAAAATATTATACACGGTCATTTATTTATGAAGGAAAATTATCAAATATTACATATTTGTGTGGCAAAAGTATGTGAACTTTTGCTTTCAGTATCTGGTGTGACCGACCCTTTGCAGCAATAACTGCAACTAAACGTTTCCGGTAACTTTTGATCAATCCTGCCCACTGGCTTGGAGAAATTTTAGCCCATTCCTCCGTACAGAACAGCTTCAACTCTGGGATGTTGGTGGGTTTCCTCGCATTAACTGCTCACTTCAGGTCCCTCTACAACATTTCAATTGGATTAAGGTCAGGACTTTGACTTGGCCATTTCAAAACATTAACTTTATTCTTTAACCATTCTTTGGTAGAACGACTTATATGCTCAGGGTCGTTTTCTTGCTGCATGACCCACCTTCTCTTGAGATTCAGTTCATGGACAGATGTCCTGACATTTCCCTTTAGAATTCTCTGATATATTTCAAAATTCATTGTTCCATCAATGAAGGCAAGCCGTCCTGGCCCAGATGCAGCAAAACAGGCACAAACCATGATACTACCACCACCATGTTTCACAGATGGGATAAGGTTCTTATGCTGGAATGCAGTGTTTTCCTTTCTCCAAACATAACGCTTTTCATTTAAACCAAAAAGTTCTATTTTGGTCTTATCCATCCACAAAACATTCTTCCAATAGCCTTCTGTTTTGTCCACGTGATCTTTAGCAAACTGCAGATGAGCAGCATGTTTTTTATGGAGAGCAGTGGCTTTCTCCTTGCTACCCTGCCATGGACACCTTTTTTGTTCAGTGTTCTCCTGATGGTGGACTCTAGTGATGGGAAGTTTGGATCATTTTACTGACTCGGACCTTTGAGTCTCGTTCAGCAAAATGAACACATCTTTTTCGAGTCATTTCGTTCAATTCTCTTTCCGGCTCAGACTGCTTAGGTTAAGCTTATGGGGCTGTCACGCGATGAACGAACGACTCAAACCCGAAGACTCGAGAGATGAACTAATCAATTCTGTTTCTGGCTCAGACTGAGTTGGTTAGCTTATGGGGCTGTCACGTGATGAACGAATGACTCGAAAAACCCGAAGACTCGAAACAGGTGAATCAATTCCAATGCAGAAACTATAGGAAGTTGCGCAAATGCGCATGCGGAACTGAACGAATCACGAGGCGACTCCCACGAGATGACTCATTCTTCCCGAGTCACATTAAAGATTCGTTCAAAATGAACGAATCGTTCAAGAACGACCCATCACTAGTGGATTCATGAACATGAACATTAGCTAATGTGAGAGAGGCCTTCAGTTGCTTAGAAGTTACCCTGGGGCCCTATGTGACTTCGCCGACTATTACATGCCTTGCTCTTGGAGTGATCTTTGTTGGTCAACCACTCCTGGGGAGGGTAACAATGATCTTGAATTTCTTCCATTTGTACACAATCTGTCTGACTGTGGATTTGTGGAGTCCAAACTCTTTAGAGATGCTTTTGTAACCTTTTCCAGCCTGATGAGCATCAACAACTCTTTTTTTGAGGTCCTCAGAAATATTTTTTTTCGTGCCATGATACACTTCCACAAACGTGCTGTGAAGAGTAGACTTTGATAGATCCCTGTTCTTTAAATAACACAGGGTGCCCACTCACAGCTGATTGTCATCCCATTGATTGAAAACACCTGACTCTAATTTCACCTTCAAACTAACTGCTAATCCTAGAGGTTCACATACTTTTGCCACTCACAAATATGTAATATTCGATCATTTTCCTCAATAAATCAATGACCAAGTATAAATTATTTGTCTCATTTAATTGGTTTCTCTTTATCTACTTTTAGGACTTGAGAGAAAATCTGAGGATGTTTTGGGTCATATTTATGCAGAAATATAGAAAATTCCAAAGGGTAACTGTAAACTCATCCA